>NC_056747.1:190735525-190935525 GCF_019279795.1 Protopterus annectens | reverse complement strand
GGCTGGAAGTCCCTTTCCCCTTCTGAAGACTAGTCCCCGTGTACCTGGATGCATTAGTTTCCCGACCCTCCATGTCTTGGGTGTCTCCGCCGTTTGACCAGCTGCTAGGGGTAATAAGTCGAAAAGCATGGAGCTTTTCAGAATCGATGGAACAAGTTCCGCGGAGGCCCAATAAGTTCATAACTGCACCAGATGACAAACCTTTCCTGACCAAGAGCATGCCAGTTGATGCTATGGTGGTGGCGACTGCCACTAAAAAGGAATTACCAGATACCTCTACTTCTGTCCATCCGCCGAACAGAGTCCCATACGATGGACAGATATGGGAAGTATCTTTTCTTCACCGGCCTTTACTCTTAGGTCATTGAATTATTTAGCCCTTTTCACCCGTCTTCAGAGGGATCTGCTGAAAGAGCTAGGAGATACCCTACAAGATCCTACAGCTGCGGGAGCTGCAGCTGGAACTGCTTCTCAGCTTGCGACCTTATCTTTGGTAGTTTAACTCCTCTATGTGGTTTATTTCTTATGCAGCCGATGGAGCGAGCAGGGCTGCAGGTACTGGAGTCGCCTTACCGAGACTTTCCTGGATGCATTCCGGGGAAATCCAGTGTGATAGCGGACAGGCTAAGTAGGGCTATTCTTGTGCCTCACGAGTGGTCCCTGAAACAGGATATTGCGAACCAGATTTTTCGCAAGTGGGGGCATCCTTGCTGCGATATTTTTGCCACATCCATCAGTGCCAATTGTAGTAGCTATTTTGCCCTAGTCCCTCCACTGGGACAATCGCCCAGGGATGCACTTGTTCATAATTGGCCTCCGGGACTTCTGTATGCCTTTCTCCCATTCCCTCTGATACCCAAGGTTCTTCAGAAAGCAAAATCGTTGGGTTGCAAGCTAATACTCATTGCCCCGTACTGGCCTCATTAAATCTGGTTCCCATTTCTATGGCCCCATCTTCAGGAGGAGCCTTGGATTCTGGACCCAGTTCCTGATCTGCTAATGCATCATTCGGGCACACTCCACCCTTCCCTACAGACCCTCAAGCTGACAGCTTGGTTCCTCTACTTCCCGCCTTAGCCAGGCTTCCTGGCATCTCCCAGCAGTACAACTTATTCTAATTTCCTCTCTTAAATCCTCTACGAGAAAACTGTATACTAGCAAATGGAAACTGTTTTCTTGTTGGGCAGCAAAAAAATAGTATTAATCCTTTTACTGCACGTCTTTCAAAGATCCTAGAATTCCTCACTGAAACTTTTAACCAAGGAGCAGCAACTTTCAGAGTTCAACTGGCTGCTATTTCCAACTTTCATGTGGGAGAAATGAGTTCCAACATTGTCCCACAGGTTATGGAAAGCTTTTCTGAGGGGTACTATCCTTTTGAGACCCCCCCCCCCCAATAAGGGAACCACTTCCGACTTGGGATCTAAATTTAGTCCTAGCTCTCTTGATTCTTCCGTTTGAAGCAGCTAATTCTTCTTCTCTAAACTTTTTGACTTGGAAAACGATTTTGTTTGCCATTACCTCAGCTAGGAGGGGATCAGAATTAGAAGTTATATCCATTTGTCCTCCTTATTTAATTTTTCACAAAGGTAGGATTTCTCTCAGAACCAAACCCTCCTTCCTACCAAAAGTTTGCTCTGAGTTCAATCTGAATCAAGCAATAGAACTACCTGTATTCTTTCCAAACCATGGCAATACGGCAGAATATAAACTCCACCAACTGGATGTTCATGGACAGTTACATTTTTACTTGCACAGGACACACAAATTCAGATAATCTGACTAATTGTTTGTATCCTTTGCAGAAAATAGAAAGGGAACTTCTTTCCCAAAAGTAACTTTGTCAAAATGGTTTTCAGACACCATTACTTAAATCTGTAACTCACAGAACAAACAGCTGCCAGGGAAAGTTCGAGGACACTCAACCAGGGCCTTGTCTAACTCTGCTGCCTTTCAGGCCAGATTGCCTTTAGACTCCATTTGTGCGGCAGCTACGTGGGTTAATCCCCATACCTTCACTCATTACAGAGTAGATGTGGCCTCCTGGAACAGGGCATCCTTTGGTTCCACTGTTCTAAAGAGTCTGTTCCATTGAGCCACCCAAGAAGAAGGTGCTGGGGACGCGGTCCCAACCAACAAGAAGAAAGGCGAGATAGGGATAACATAACATAAAGAAGTTATGTACTCGCCATAACGTTCCATGTTTGTTGTCCTTGATCTAGCTTTCCTTCCTTCCTTGCATCCCACCCTCCTTCCCCCTCCTGGAGGATCGAGAGGAGTTTTCCATCTTTTGGTTATTTAGGCCTCTATTCCCTTCATGCCTTATGTGTTGGGTAGACTGAGTTCTTCTACTTATGGTTTGGTGTTTTTTTTTTTTTATATATGTGTGTATGTATATATACATATATATTTGTATATGCCTATAGTTTATATATCTGCATATTGTAGTCTAGTGTCATGGGTTATCACAAATGAGATCTGGGTAACTACCGCTAGGCATGGTGGGCTAAGGTCTAGCCTCGAGCCAGTGGAAGCTCTCGAGCTTTAGAACACGGCCGAGTCGGAGCCAAGGATCGGCTCCGAACCCAGCCAACAAGAAGGAAGGGCGAGATCAAGGACAGCAAACATGGAACGTTATGGAGAGTACGTAACTTCTTTTTTCTCTTGTCTCCAACTTTCCCCGTTCGCTTTTCCTTCTTGTCTGCATCAGGTGTTCCACACATTTGAATGTACAGATTTCCTTCTTGCTTCTGGTGATTGTTCAGTGTGTTTGACTTTTAGGTCCTTACTTCATTACCTGCTTCCGTGGCTCAAGGGCATTTGTTTCCTTCCTGTCCAGGTCTGGATTTTCCATTCCTTTTGTTTTTCAAGTTTTAGAGGAATTTTCAGGCGAGTTATGTCTAGTTTATTGAAATCAGACTGTTGTGATTCCCTCCCTCCCTCCTCACAGTTTTTTCTGCAAATTATTCAGGTTAGGTAATCTTTCATGAGCAGTTTTTGTCTTAGTTTGACTGGCATTTCATAGTATCTGGGTTTTGCTCCAGAAATGCCAGAATGTGATTTCTTGTACTGCTGTTTTTTTCCCGGACCTCAATATCATCATTATGGGCAATGTTGGAGCGTCTAATACAGGTGGCTGGTTGGGCCCTTTTTCTCGTGTGCCTTCTGACCTATATTGCACTTGGGCACCCTTGAATGTACATCCAGTTCATTTCTGCTTGTCTGGCTGCGTTTCAGGCCCGGTGTTAATCTGGTGCTAGAGCCTTGCAGATCAGGCTTTGGTTTTGCTCCCAGTAGTGTGTATCTCTGGGCTGATGGACACCTAACCGGCATACTGAATATTACTGAATACCTTATCTTTCTTGCATTACAGGAACTACACTAATTGCATCATCTACTTTGGTTTCTTTGTTCTTCCATGGTCATATCAGTTGTGCACCCCGAAGTATGGCAGGAGTTCTCACAGGAGATCCAGTCTCTTCCACTGACTGTAGGTGGCTCTGTTTGCCTAGTGATCAGAGGAATTTCTTAATTGGCACCTGTTGGTGGTTTTTTTTTTTTTTTTTTTATCATTGTTGTACAGATGTTCTTCGTGTTTTACTGCTGCAGTCATCACACTTAGGTTATCTGCCTGGAGGTAGCCCTCCGTCAGCCCGAATATCAAACATAGTATTTCTGCATCGGTTGCTGTCGCTCCAGGAGTGACTTCAGGTCGTCAGGGGTATAAAAACAGGCAGCCGACGCCATTACATCAGTCTTTCTTGCCGAGGAGCCCGAAGCAGTTTGCACGAGTGCCGATCGGCCGCTACCAGAGTTTTCATTTCCAAATTGAATCATCCTGAAGTCTTTTAAAGCCAAGTACCCCATTAGGGATCCTTTTTTCTTGCTCTAACTGATGTCGGAAAAAGTTAACAATTGTCTTGCCTGTGGAAAGCAAATACCACGCCAAGATTTCCATACTTACTGCATCACCTGTTTAGGCCCAGACCACGACGTAACTTGCTGTCAGTTTTGTGCCATCGTCGGGCTCTTATTGTCGCTAAATATTTTCGTTCTCTATCTACGTATTCCGAAATGGCTTCTTTAAGCCATCCAACTGCCGATCTTCCGAAAAAACTCAAGGATAAAAACACAGACCGCACAGGTTCAAAACTGCAGACGCTTCCGTTAAGCTAGTCGCCAGTTCGCCGGTACTCGGGCACTTTCGCAGCCCTTGATGCCCACTTCTGTGGATTTGCAGGCCTCTACTGAGACCCGTTCGTAGTCCAGTATACTGCAAGACTCTTCGACTATGGAACCTGTGGATGTCTCTACCTTGGCTGGCTCCAGAGCTGCTGAGCAGGCACTGGCTTCTGAGGAAGTTCTTCGTTCTACCGATATTTGACATAAACTAACAACTTCTTTCGCGTCTTCAGTTCTGTCTAAAATTACTGAGTTTCTAAGGCCAAGAGTACGAGCTACACCTTAAAAAAAGACCCAAACTCAAGCACCTGCTTCCTTGCCACAACATCAAATGCTTAAAATGGCTGAAGACCTTATTATGCTGATTAGGGGAAGCCAGCCTTTCTCTACTAAGAGAAATAGAGACCTGTCCCCAGCAGCTTTAACAGACTAAGAGTCCGACTCTGAGGTATCTGATTATGAAGACAGACCTTTATCTGCTTATGAGGATTCAGATGCAGAGGAATCCATTCCCTCTGCTTCTCCTCCAGAGGATTTTTCTTTTGGTAAAACCTTACATACTTTGAGCATCTAAACTGGGAATGCCAAAAAAGAGACTTGAGAATTTCTCCATTTGCCACAACATAGGCCTTTAGCAATACCCCCAGTCCTGGATGTCGTGGATGATGTCTTTATGGAATCCAGTCTAACTCCTGATACTTTACCCCCCTACTCCTAGGAAACCAGACAGGTACGACTCTCTCAAATTCCTTTTCAAAAATCCTACTACTTACCCAGAGGTTATCTCCCAGGGGCCTAAAGGTATCAAAGCAACTACAGTTAAGAATCCCACCCCTTCGGACAGGGATTCCAGAGCTTTAGACAGATGGGGTAAGAAAGTATACACCTCTGCAACTTTCGCCATTAGGGCTTTGAATTGCCAGTTTCACATGCTGAAGTACCAACAACATATTTATGGAACTTTTTAAGCAAAAATTAGCTACCTTTACAGACTGTGCAGAAAATAAAGAATTACAAGAGCTTATGCATTCTGCAAGCCAAGTCAGCAAGCATACTTTGCAGTGTGGCTTTGACACCCTAGAAGCATCTTGCAGGGCAGCAGTTACTGGTTCTGTACTGAGAAAGCATGCTTGGCTTAAGGAGCAGACCTTGCCAGACCATGTCAAATCGAAATTACTAGACGCTTCTTTGAACAAGGACAATCTGTTTGGCACCAAAGCAGAAGAGGTTCTTAAAAATTTGGAAGAAAAAGCTAATTCTATGCAGACAGGCAAAGATTTCTTGCAAGTACAGCCTCTTAGATTCAGTAGGCATTGCCCCTCGAAGCACTGGTCCTTTCCAGCCCCCTCAAGGTCATCTCAAACTAGACCCAGGGGAAACAGACCCC
The DNA here is from genome assembly GCF_019279795.1 of Protopterus annectens. Classification (NCBI taxonomy): domain Eukaryota; kingdom Metazoa; phylum Chordata; order Ceratodontiformes; family Protopteridae; genus Protopterus; species Protopterus annectens. The sequence continues at coordinate 190,929,956 of NC_056747.1, read as the reverse complement.
CCAGGCTACAGTCTCAGGGTATTCAGAGATCTAAGCTATGGAGTGCCTCCACTAGAAAAACAGGGAGTGCTAAGCCACCCCCTTATGGAAAGAATTCACAGTAACTTTCATCTCCATTCCCCACCTCTGCCCAACTGCTTGTGCCCCTAGGAGGAAAACTTGCCCATCATGAAAAAAACTGGACTTCCATCGCCAAAGACCGATGGATCCTCAACATTGTATTCCAAGGGTACAAATTTTACTTCCACTCACTGCCAACCCCAAAAGGGTTCTCAGAACTTCCTCCAAACCAATGGGCAGAGGCACAAAACCAAGTTCAATCCTTGTTCTCCATAATGACAATTCAACCTGTTCCTGCAGAACAGATATGTCAAGGGGTCTATTCCAGACTTTTCCGGGTACCCAGAAAATAGGACAATTGGCGCCCAATCCTAAATCTTTCCATTTTAAACACCTTCCTTGTAGTACCAGAATTCAAAATGTTCACCCTTCAGCAGCTTCTTCCTATGCTGGCCAAAGATGCTTGGTTAGCCACCCTAGACCTAAAAAGCCTGTCTGCACATCCCGGTCAGGGACTCTTGCAGGAAATGCCTACGCTTTAGGGCAGGATCTATGCATTATCAGTTTTCTGCACTTCCCTTTGGCTTATCCACTGCTCCCAGAGTATTCACAAAATGCCTGGCTCCAGCCATTGCCTGCTGCAGACAGAGAAAAATTTAAATTTACCCATACTTGGACGACTGCCTGATTCAGGCAGCCAGTCAGGAAATGCTGTTGCAGCACCTGACATTTGTAAAAAACCTTCTAACCTCCCTGGGGTACAGTATCCAAGAAAAGAAATCAAAACTAGTCCCCAGTCAAACGATTGTATTCTTGGGCGCAAGCTTGGACACAGCATCCCAGAAAAACAAGCCTATCTGACAGGCTACTTCACTCAAATGGTCACCAGAACCCAGCTATCCGCAAGGAAAATCCTACAGGCCCTAGGGTTCATGGCCTCTTGCATCCTACTAATTCCATATGCCAGACTGCATATGAGGAAACTGAAACTTCAATGGTACTTAAAGGTCTTTGGGGCCAACATTATCAGGACCTGGAAACTGTCATTCCTATCATACCTTGTCTAAGGACAGAGTTCCTTTGGTGGGCAGCAGCATGCAACCACAACAAGGGACTCACTTTATTCAACCCCACGCAGCCCAGACCCTAACCACAGACTCATCAGACTATGCCTGGGAGGCACACCTGGTTGACAAGTGCATTCAGGGCCACTGGAGCCCAAGTCAAATTCATCTGCACATCAACCAAAAGGAGATGCTAGCTGTTCAGCATGCTCGAACAGCTTTCAGATCCCTACTCTCACCAGGACCCCTGCTAATAAAAACAGACAACACAGTTATGTGGTACATCAACAAGCAGGGGGGAACCCACTCTGCTAGCTAGCCATGGACCTGTGGAACACGCCCTTGGACATGCAGGTCCATCTGCAAACTCATTTCCTGCCAGGCAAACAAAACTCACTGGCAGGCGACTTGGCAGAAATCTAGACCCACACGAGTGGCAATTGGAGACCAGCACCTTCAGCCTTCTGATTCAGAAATTGGGGACCCCAGAGGTGGATCTCTTTGCCTCCCCCCAGCAATCACCAACTCGGCAAATTCTGCACCAGGACACCTCACAGCAGGGCCTGGAAAGTGGATGCCCTATCCTTCCAGTGGGTAAACCTCTCAAGCTGTGCATTTCCCCCTCTACCCTTTCTCTCAAGAATATTGCTCAAGATAAGACAGGACAGACCAAGGGCAATCCTGATTGCCCCAGAGTGGCCATGCCAGCACTGGTACCCAGTACTCCGCAGCCTGTCACTGGTGCTACCCTGGCACCTACCCCAGAGCCCGACCCTCCTCACTCAGCAGGGGGGTGCAGATCTTGCATCTGCAACTGCAAACCCTGAATCTTGCTTGGCTTATTCCTTGAATTCTCCCCCTAGTGACCAGCCTAAGCAAGCAGGTGCTGGACGTCATTCTTGAAGTCAGAAGACCCAGTACAAGGAAATCCTATGCTGATAAGTGGAAAAGGTATTGCTCCTGGATTCAGTCTAAAGGAGAGGACACAACTCTGGCCCCCCTACCTCTAATGCTGGACTACTTAGCAGATCTACTCCACAGAGGCCTATCCTTCTCCTCCATTAAGATCCATGCCTCTGCCATCTCTGCTCATTACAACACTGAGTCACCACTCTTCTCTCACCCTCTCATTCAGCAGTTCCTGAGAGGGACAAACAACTTGAGGCCACCAAGGAGAGCACCCACCCCTGCGTGGGACCTTTAACTTTGTACTGGAAAAGCTCACGCTACCCCCTTTTTAGCCTGCAGCGTCAGCAGAGTTAAAATTCCTCTCTTGGAAAACAACATTGCTTCTGGCCATCACTTCAGCTAGAAGAGTGTCTGAGCTACAAGCACTTATGGCTGTGGAACCCTTCATTATTTTTCATGCTGACAGGGTCTCCCTCAGGACTCCTTCCCTTATGCCTAAAGTGTCCAATGTGGCTCTCAACCAGTCTGTCCATTTGCCAACCTTCTTCCCTAATCCTCAAAATAAAAGGGAAAGGATCCTGCACTCCTTGGACATGCACAGACAGCTCAGAATCTACCTGGATAGACTAAGCCCTTCAGGAAGTTTGACCAGTTAATTACTCAGTTTTGCACCAGGGGCAGCAGGCAAGTCCATTTCAAAACGGACAATTTCCAAATGGATAGCACACTGTATTCATTTCTGCTACAAACACCATGGGAAACCAACTCCTCAGGGGGTCAGTACACATTCCACTAGGGCAACTTCTACCTCCACAGCATTCCTCAGGGGAGTCCTACCATGGGCATTCTGGAGGTTGCTACCTGGAGTTCTGTACACACATTCACCAAGCATTACCACCTGCCTATATTTTCCAAACCAGGGCAGGTTTTGCAACTGTAGTCCTGCAGGACATACTAGCCAGCCCAAACTCTTCTTGACTGCGTCTCCCTTTCTTCATCTTTGGGAAACAACCCAAGTATGATGACTGCAACAGTGAAACACGAAGAACATAGTACAGTTGTGTACACTTACCATAAATGTAGATGTTCGAATGTATTCACTGTTGCAGTTCTGATTATTCTTCGTGTTTCGATGTTGCAGTCATCACATTTGGGTTATCTGCCTGCAGGTAGCCCTCAGCCGGCCTGAATACCAGAGTCTTCGGATTTCTGGGTCGGATGCTGTCTCTTCTTCCATGACATCAGGTCGTCAGGGGTATAAAACATGCAGCCGACACCATTACATCAGTCTTTCTTGCCTTGCAGTGCCCGAAGCAGCAGTTCGCAAGTGACAGTCGGCCGACTCCTGAAATTTTCGTTTTCGAGTTTCAGATCTGAAGTCTTTAAAAAAAAAAAATTAAAAAAAGTACCCTGTTGGGGATTCTTTTTCTTGCTCCAACCGATGTCGGTAAAAGTTAACAATTATCTCCACCTAGGTTACAGTCTCAGGCTACGCACAGCCCTAAGCAGTGAGTAGTAAGCCACCCCCTGCAGAAAAATGGCACAATGACTTAACCCTTCCAAGCTTGCTCAACTACCTGCTCCCTTAGGAGGAAAGCTCACCCTGCATGCAAAAAACTGGGAACTCATTACCCAGAACAAAGGGGTTTTGAACAGTTTCCCAAGAATGCATATTCCACTTCCACACGCTACCAGCCCCAAGTGGTTGGCCAGACCTACCCCCAAATCAATGGGCAGAGGCCCAACAGTAGGTTATCTCTCTTCTCAGTATCAGGGCTATCCAACCTGTCCCAGCAGAACAAAGGGGGCAAGGTTTTTATTTCAAGACTTTTCCTGGTACCCAGAAAAGATGACTCCTGGTGTCCTGTCCTGGACCTCTTTATTCTCAATACCTTTCTGGTAATTCCAAAATTCACAGTGCTAACACTTCATCACCTTCTTTCTATGCTAGCCAAGGATGCCTGGCTGGCATCCTTAGACCTGAAGCTTACCTGCACATTCCAGTAAGGGAATCTTTCAAGAAATACCTACACTTCAGGGCAGGCTCCATGCATTATCAGTTCTCTGCACTTCCCTTTGGGTTATCTACTGCACCCAGGGTATTCGGTGTCTAGCTACAGCCATTGCATTTTGCAGGCAGAGAAAAATTCTAATTTACCCATACTTGGATTATTGTCTGATTCAGGCAGAAAGCCAGGACTTGCTATTACAACACCTGGCATTCCTAAAGAAACTTCTAACCTCACTGGGGTACACCATAAACAAAAAGAAATCTCATCTAGTACCCTGTAAACAGATTGCATTCCTGGGAGCAAGCTTGAACACAACTTCCCAGATGGCATTCCTCACTCCAGAGAAACAGGTTTATTTGACAACCTACTTCAAACTATTGGCCAAAACCCCCCAACTATCTGCAAGGAAAATACTGCAAGCCCTGGGATTCATGGCCTCTTGCATTCTACTAATTCCATATGCAAGACTGCATATGAGGAAACTCCAGTGGTTTCTAAAAAGCCTATGGTGTCAGCGTTCTCAGGACCTGGAATCAATGATTTCTATAATTCCTTGTATAAAGACAGAGTTCCTTTGGTGGGCAGAGGCCTGCTACCACAACAAAGGGCTTCCTTTCTCTCTACCCCCTGTCGCCCAAACCCTAACAGACTCACCATAGTATACATGGGGGTGCTCACATGGCAGGGCAGTGCATTAAGCACAAATGGAACCAGAGACAGATGTACCTGCATATCAATCAAAAAGAAATGTTAGCTGTACAGAATGCCCTGACAGCCTTCAAAGACCGTATTCTTCCAGGACAACTATTGGTAAAGACAGACAACACCACAGTTGCGTGGTACATAAGCAGGGGGGAACCCACTCGTACTCTCTCTGCATACTAGCCATGGCTCTGTGGAACACAACCTTGAGCTACCAAGTACACCTACAGGCTCAATTCCTGCCAGGCAAGCTAAATTCACTGGCAGACTACTTAAGCAGAAGTCTCATGGACCCACATGAATGGAAGCTAGAACCAAAAATGTTCAACCTCTTCAACAAGTGGGGACCCCAGAGATGGACCCCAGAGATGGACCTGTTTGCCTCCTGTCAGAACTACCAGTTGGACAAATTCTTAACAGGAACTCCCCACAGTCAAGCTTGGAAAGTGGATTCCCTGTCCTTTACCTGGGAAAGCCTCTCTGTTTATGCCTTTCCCCCTCTGCCCCTCCTTTCCAAGGTTCTACTAAAGATCAAACAGGACAAGCCAAGGACAATACTGATTGCACAGACTAGCCACGCCAGCACTGGTACCCCCTCTTGCGCAGTATGACACTGTTGCAACCATGGCACCTGATTCAGTCCCCTTCCCTGCTGTTCCAGCAGACGGGCCAGTTTCTGCACCCTCAGCTTCAAACCCTGAACCTTGCAGCCTGGCTAATTCCTTGAGTTCTCCTCTGGCATCCCTCAGTTAGCAGGTGCTAATGTCATTCTGGAGGCAAGGAGACCTAGTACTAGAAAATCCCATGCTGAAAAGTGGAAAAGATACTGTTCCTGGAGCCAGACTGAGGGGATGGGCACAACGGTGCTCAGCATAACTCATATTCTCCAGTACTTAACAGAAATGCTCCACAAGGGCCTATCCTTCTTGTCAATTAAAATTCACGCCTCTGCCATTTCAGCACATTATAATACTGAGCCACCCCTCTTCTCTCACACCCTGCTGAAACAATTCCTTAGAGGGGCCACAAATTTAAGACCCCCCCCCCACAGGAGAGCTCCCACTCCAGCCTGGGACCTTAACTTTGTATTTGAAAAGCTCACTCTTTCCCCCCCTTTGAGCCTGCTGCAACAGCAGAGTTGAAATTCCTTTCTTGGAAAACAGCCTTCCTTCTAGCCATCACTTCAGCAAGAAGAGTGTCTGAATTACAGACCCTCATGGCAGTGGAACCCTTCATTATCTTCCATGCGGACAGGGTTTCCCTCAGGACCAGTCCTTCCTTTATACACAAGGTGGTGACTAGTGTGGCCCTAAATCAGTCCATTCATTTGCCTACTTTTTTCCCTAATCCACAAAACAAAGGGGAATGAATACTGCACTCTCTAGACGTGCACAGACAACTTAGATTTTATTTGGACAGGACTAAGCCTCTCAGAAAATCTGAACAGCTGCTAGTTGGCTTTGCTGCATGGGCAGCGGGGAGGCCATTTCAAAGCCAACCATTTCCAAATGGATAGCCCATTGCATTCATTTCTGCTACAAGCACTATGGAAAACCTGCCCCACAGGGGATAAGATCACTTTCCACCAGGGCTTGCATATACCTCTGCAGCCTTTCTCAGAGGAGTCCCTACCAGGGACATCCTAGAAGCTGCTACCTGGAGCTCTGTACATACCTTCACCATGCATTACCATATGCCTATTTTTTTCTAAATCCAGAGTTGGTTTTGCCACTGCAGTCTTGCAGGGCTTAATAGCTGGCCTTAATGCTCTTTAACTTCCTCCTCCCTTCCTTAGCTTTGGGAATCAATGCAAATGTGATGACTGCAACATTGAAATATGAAGAACATAGTACAGCTGTGTACACTTAAATGTAGATGTTCGAGTGTATTCACTGTTGCAGTCCTGGTTGCCCTCCCTCCAGCCCCTTGACTTCTCTTGGCTCTACCTTTCCTTTTTGTTTGGTATATTTATTTTTTTCTGGTGTATTTGCTTTTTGATGGAGGTTTACCATAACATATAATTGCTTCCCATTGTGGGGGCACCTGACATCTGGGGCAAGAAAAACCTGATGTAATGGTGTCTGCTGCATGTTTTATACCCCTGACGACCTGATGTCATGGAAGAAGTGACCACATCTGACTCGGAAATCCGAAGACTCTGGTATTCAGGCCGGTTGAGGGCTACCTGCAGGCAGATAACCCAAATGTTATGACTGCAACAATGAATACACTCTAACATCTACACTTATGGTAAGTATACACAACTGTACTTTTTCCTTCCTCCAGCCCCCTTCTCTCTCTCTCTTCTCTGTGCATTACTCACCCACTGATGTAATGGTGTCGGCTGCCTGGTTTTATATCCCTAATGACCTGACGTCAGTCCTGGAGCGATAGCAACAGACGCAGAAATACCAAGTCTCTGGTATTTGGCCCGACTGAGGGCTATCTGCAGGCAGATAACCCAAGTATGATGACTGCAACAGTGAATACACTCTAACATCTACATTTATGGTAAGTGTACACAACTGTAGATGTTCATGTTTCACTGTTGCAGTCATTACACTTGGGTAATCCTGCTGGCAGGCTACCCGCAGTCGGCCTGAATTCCAAAGTCCTGGGTCACCTCTTCCCTGACGTCAGTGCGCCAGGGGTATAAAAGATGCAGCCGACGCCATTTTCTTCAGTCTTTCTTGCCGCGTGGTGCCCGAAGCAAAAGCAGTTCACAAGTGCCGGTCGGCCGACTCCTGAGATTTTCGAAATTGAATTTCAGATCCGAAGTCTTCTATAAAGTCAAGTACCCTGTTGGGGAAACTTTTTTTTTTTTTTTTTTTTTTTTCTTGCTCCAGACCAATGTCAGAAAAAGTTAACAATTGTATTTCTTGTGGGAAGCAAATACCTCATAATGATTTTCATTCTTACTGTATTCCTTGCCTAGGCCCTGACCACGACGTTTCTAGTTGTCGGTTTTGTGCTAGATTTAACCAACGCAATATTAAGCGTCAGTACGATTTTGCTTTTCATTATTTTGGCCAAAGGTTTAACTATATAATGCCGTCGGAACAACCGATGACCAGAATTTATAAAAAGAGCAAGGAAAAAGAAAAGGACAGGCATCCGAGGTCCAAAACCGATGAAGCCTCTTCTAGGCCATTCGCCGGTTCTCAGTGAGGCACTTTCGCAGCCCCTGACACCCGCTACCTCAGAGCCACAGGCTGCCTCCGACTCCCACGTGGTGACAACTAGGCCTCTGGATACTCAAGGTATTGGGCCTTCGGAAACTAATCCCTCAGATGGGTCCGGAGCCGCTGAGCAGGCATCGGCTTCTGAGGGTGTTTTCAGACCTACACAACGTTATATCAAGCCAACTTCAGCATCCAAGACAAAGACTAAAGCAGTTTTAAAGGCAAGGAAACAAGTACAGCATTCTCCAGGACAGACTTCCATGCCTAAGAAACAGATGCTTAAAGTGGCCGCAGACTAATTGCTAATTGGCCTAATTACTTTGATCAGGGGTTTCCATCCCCCTCCTGATAAGGGGCCTAGGCAAGATATTGAATATGACTCCCCTGATCAGGTTTCCATTTCCTCTGATTCCTCTTCAGAACAGGGATACTCTATTCCTCCCTATGAGGATTCTGATGCTGAAGAATCTATTCCTTCAGCTTCTCCTCCTGAGGATTACTCATTTGGGGGAACCCTGCATACCATGAGGGAGCATTTCCACTGGGAGAGCCAAGATTATTCAGATTCTAAGAAAAGGCTCAGAGACTTTCTTCTACTACCTCAGCACAGACCTCTTGCTGTTCCTCCTGTTCTAGACATTGTAGATGATGTATTTTCAGAGTCCGGCCTGTCTCCCGACTCTCTACCTCCTGCACCTGTTAAGCCAGACGGATACTACAGGGTTCCAGATTCTCATAATTTTCTATATAAAAACCCTGCTGCTGACCCAGAAACTTTCATATGCTTAAATATCAGCAATACTTAATGTCTCTGTTAAAACAGAAAATGTTGACAAATTCTGAATGTTCCGAGAACAAGGAATTGCAGGGTTTATTGCATGCAGCTGAACAGGTGGGAAAACATACTTTGCAATGTGGTTATGATTCACTGGAGGCCTCTTGCAGGGCCGCTGTAACAGGTTCTGTTACTAGAAGGCATGCTTGGTTAAAGGAACAGACTCTGCCTGATCATGTTAAAGCAAAATTATTGGATGCTCCATTACAGCAGGATACTTTGTTTGGTGTTAAGGCAAAAGAGGTGTTGAAGAAAATGGAGAATAAAGCTAAATCTATGCAGAGCGTGCAGGATTTCTTACAGGTACAGCCACCCAGATTTAGCAGGAACTGGCCTTCTAAGAATTGGTCCTTTCCCGTGTCAGACAGGCCACAAAGAGGCAGATACAGATGCCCTAGAGGCAGACAACAGCCCCAGGGCTCATACAGGCCCAAACAATGGGGTGCTTCTACCTCCAAAAGCGGAGAAGACAAATCACAGCCATATAGAAAACAGTCCCAATGACTTCCCTCTGCCAATGCCAAGCATTTATCTTTTGGCAGCACCCTTAGAGGGAAAGCTTGCACTTTTTTCACCAAATTGGTACACTATCACCCAGGACAAATTGGTCCTAAATATAGTCTCTCAGGGCTACAGGTTCCACTTTCACACCCTAAACAAAAAGCCAAAAACCACTTAAAAGCACAAAGTAAACAAGTGAAGTGGTAGGAGAAAGCAGGTAGAAAAGCTGGTAAAAAAGTGACGCTCTAATCACTACAACCAGAATGTTTTATTAGGTAAGCACTTTCGGTGGTGAAAGTGTCCCACCTTCATCAGACCAAGAACAACCTCAAATAGTACACATATATAGTAATATCACCAAGTTAATTGATAATTACAAAAAAACAATTAATTGGTTAATTAATTAAGTTACCACAGTTTTTATATATATATATATATATATATATATATATATATATATATATATATACATATATATATATAAATAACCTTACACAATTTAAATGCAATGTTAAAAACACCATGTATAAGATCTCACTAATATTAATAATGACTTACAAAATATATAATGAATTACATACTAAATGCTACTAGGAAACTTAAATAGAGGCTATAATACTATAATACATGCTAAATAACCGTCCTCAAAATGGCACAAGAAAGAAAATATAAGAAATATAAAAATGAAGAAAAAACTCTATGCACACATTAAATGTGTAACATCAAGCACATATCTATATATGTAAAATATGTTTTAAATATATTTTAAATATATTTTAAATACATGTTAGCTAAAACCAACTGTGCTGCAACAGTATTATATAAATAAAAAAGTTAAAATTAAAACTAGTTGCTTATGCTAACTTTATATATATATATATATATATATATATATAAGACCTATATGCTGTGAAACCATACTTCTAAATGAAATTGTTGGCTTATCTATTCAATGCTTTCAGTTTTAAGACACTTTTGATGGAAACATAATCGTTTAATCTGGGAAAAATATATGCAGCGGTTCTAATTTGCCAATACAACTCGTTCTGATCAAGTAGTAGTTGCCAAGGCCCCCCTCTCGGATCTAAAGGGGTCTGCTGTAACGCTAAAAATAAAAACTCGTGAGTTGGAAATTGCAAAACATGCCTTGCAAGAGCATTATTGACATCCCCTTTGCTAACAGCATAGCAGTGCTCGTATACTCTGTCTCAATTTCCGCTCAGTCTTCCCTATGTAGAATGAGGGACAAGACTGACAACATGCAACGTACACAACTGCTTTAGACTCCCAATTAAAGGAGCCATTAATTCTATAATTCTTATGATTAATATTGGCAGTAGTGCCCACCTGAATACATTTGCATTGTGTACAATGCCCACATTTACACATACCTAAATGTGCCCGTTGGGAATGACCATAATTCCTTTTATTGTGGTTCTCTAATAAATTTTTGAGATTCAAACCTCTCCTGAATGTGAAATGAGGTCTGATACCCAATTTAGTACAAATAGAAATAGTAGCATTTAGTATGTAATTCATTGTTTACTTTCCACTTTCACACCCTTCCAAAGGCAAAGGGTATGCCAGAGCTGCCACACAACCAATGGGCAGAGGCACGAAAATAAGATCTTCATTTGCTCTGCAACCTGTGGGTATCTGATCCGATCTCGGATCCGAGCTGGCAGCTTTCCAAGCTACAAGATCCGAGCTCCTTGCTCCTCCCCCCTACCCATAATCCACTGCTATGTGCTACATTACCTCAGATCGTTTTTTTGCCGGAGCTGAAGCAGCTACTTTTGAAGAGCTCCTTGGCTTTTGGTGAGATTTAACCTTTTCCTTTGTAAAAAAAAAAAAAAAAAAAAAATCTTTTCTTGTGTGAGTGTTTAGTTTTCTTGGGTTAGTTAGCGAAAGTGTAGTTAGTTAGGTACCTTTGTTCCCCCCTTTCTAACTAGTTTGTTTCTGTTGGTTCCCGCCTTTCACCCTCCCCCCTCTTAGTGTTTGGGTGTGTTTTTTGGTGTGAGTGGTGTTATGACTGAAGGGCCTAAGGCGGTGTTCTCAAAATGTACAGTGTGGCCATAAGCTTTCGCTGGTGGATGGCCACACTCAGTGCGTTTTATGCTTGGGGGTGGCCCATTTGTCATTGGCCTGCACAATCTGCGCGGCCTTTAATCCCCGAGCTATTAGGGACAGGAAGAACAAGCTGATCCTGGCGGGCTTGTTGCCTCAGGAATCAGTTTCTTCTTCCTCCCCCTCTCAGGCACAGGCTGTCTCCACAGCCCTTGTGCCTTCTGGGCCCCCGACTCAACCTGGGACTCAACCTCCCTCTTTGGGTTTGAGTTCGGGGGATTCAGGTACCTCCACTATGGTGGAAAACAGGCATAAAGACAAGGGACATAAGTCCCACAAAAGGCGGGCTGAGACTCGACCCTCAGCCCCGCCGTCTAAGCTGACTAAGTCTCCCTCGAGGGGCTACGGATCCTCCCCCTCTCGGCTCCGTTCACCTCGTTTTTCTCCGGAGGTGGAGGAGGAGGATCGGTCTCCCTCGAGGTCGTCGAGGCGACCCTCCCGACCCGTCTCGACGACTTCAAGATCAACAAGAAGGCTCACTGAAGCAGACATGGATCGGATGATGCGCCGATTCATCCGGACCCAAATGCAGATGGGGGTGCTCTTGCCTCCCCCCCCCCCTCTGGGGGGAGCACGGCTCCCATATTTGCTCCAATTACTCCTTCTCCGACCCGTTTTCGGGTCTCGGAGTTATCGGATCCGGGCCCTTTCGGAACTGGGGATTCATCGGCGCTGATAGCTCCGATCGCTTCGCCGACTGTGCCTTCGAGTCTGTCTGATCCGAGCTCTCTGGGCCGAGGGCTGAGCATCAGATCTGGGGGAGCTGGTGTGTCTTTAGCTCCGTTGGGTTCGGAGCACACCTCTCTCTTGGCTCCGGCTGCAACGGCTCCGACCCCGATCCCTACCTCGGAGCCGAGGAGATTGCTCTCGGAGCCTGGCGAGAGTAGCTCTCCTTCGGCTTTTGAGGTTGTGGAGAGGGTACTGTCGAGGACCTCCAGGTCCCCGGTCCAGGCGTCGGATCCTCCCGTACCCCCGCTGCATGTGGGTCTATCCTCCATCATCCGACCATCGGGACAGCCTGCCCAAGCCCTCTAGTTGGTTCCCTTAGAGGAACAGGACCCCGTTGACGAGCCCTCTTCGGACACTCCCACCGAGGAGGTCCCTCGAAAACGTCTGTGCAAGAGGAGGCACCTGGACTCCCCCGAGTCAGTCACAACTGACACGGATTTAGATGAAGGGGAAGGTTCCCCAAGGTCACCCCCGAGGATGTCTCCTTCGGAGACATCATAGAAATGTTGCGTATTAGAGGGGGGTGGTCTGCCCAAAAACCTTCCGCAGATGAATCCGTGTTCCTGGATGCGTTTGAGGCAGGCCCTTCTACCTCCTGGGTGTCCCCCCCCCGGCTGAGCCCCTGGTAGACATCATTACTACCAGGGTGTGGAAGGAGCCCGACACCGTGGAGCCTATCCCGAAGCGACCCGACAAGATCCTTAGCCCCCCCCAGTGGATAGATTGTCTTGGGCCAAGGGAACACCAGTGGATGCCATGCTGGTGGCGGATGCCACCAAGAGAGAACTCGCACAGGGAGAGCTCTTCGGTTCACCCGCCAGATAAGGAATCTCGAGCACTGGACCGCATTGGGAAGCGGATGTTTAGTTCAGCGACCTTTTTCGTAAGGGCGCTTAACTACATGGCACATACCATTAGGCTGCAACGAGAATTAAGGAATACGCTGCAGCCCCCCCCCCCGGAGTCCATGTCGGTCGAGGACAAAAGTTTTCTCGACTCGTATGGCCACTCTAAAGTCTATCTCTAACACGTCCATGCGTCTACTCTCCCATGCCACGGAGGGAGCCGCTAGAGCCAGCGGAGCCGGGGTCGTCTTGTGACGTCACTCCTGGCTCCGTCTTTGCGATTTTGCGGATCCCTTCAAGGCGTCCTTCGCGAATGCACGCTTTGACGGATCTTTGCTCTTCGGCAAGACCGTTTGCGAGACGCTGATCCAAACCGAGAAGGATGGGAAGATGCTGTCTGCCATCGGGGTCCGCTTCTCTAATCCCCAACGATCATTTTCTAGGAATCAGAGGGGACAAAAGAAGCTGTGATTCCGTAAGTCCCAGCAATCCCATCCGGCTTCGGACCCCTCGTCCTCTAGAGGCAGAAGAGGACAAGGAGGACGCCGGCCCAGAGGCAGAGGGGGACTGCGTAACTTCGGGTCCAGGGAACCTTTCCCGGATAGACCCGCGCAGCAGCCCTGAGGGCTTACCCGGCTGTCCCTCTCTGGAGGCAGTCGGGGGGCGGTTGTCGGAGCACCTGTCAAACTGGTAGTCCATTAAGACAGATCGATTGGTGCTCCGCATCATATCTAGAGGTTATACCATCCCCTTCATAAACCACCCTCCCTTGACCAGACACCTCCCCGATGTTCCACCCGATCGAAGGGAGGCAGCAGCTTCAGAAATCCTGAAGTTGCTAGAAAAAAGAGCCATCCAGCCCATCCCCCCAGACCAGTCCGGATTGGGTTATTACTCCAGGTTCTTTTTAGTGCCAAAAAAAGACGGGGGTCCTCAGACCCATTCTAGACCTCTCCGCTTTGAACCTGTTCATTCCCAAAGAAAAGTTCCAGATGGTCACCCTCCAATCTATTCTCCCCCTTCTGCAGCAGAACGACTGGATGTGCTCGATAGACCTCAAGGATGCGTACTACCACATCTTGATGGACAGACTATCCCGAAGGTTTCTCCGCTTCCGGCTGGGAGCCAGTCATTACCAGTTCAGGGTTCTCCCGTTCGGCCTCACCTCAGCCCCCAGGGTGTTCACCAAGGTCATGGCAGTGGTTGCAGCACACCTGAGACTTCAGGGCATTCAGGTCTTCCCGTACCTAGACGACTGGCTCCTTACCGCCACCAACAGGCATCAGCTCTGCCTCGCAAGAGATTATGTTCTGACCCTTGCCCAGAGCTTAGGCATCTCTATAAACCTCCAGAAATCCTCTCTTTGCCCCGTACAGGTCCTGGAGTTCATAGGGGCCAAGTTGGATACCCGCATTTCTCGAGCAATGCTAACTGCGGACAGGATAAACAGCTTGTCGTGTCAGGTGCTAATTCTTCTTCAAAGCCCGGCCCCGAAGGCGGAATTAGTTCTGAGGGCACTAGGATCTATGGCAGCAGCGATCACTCTCGCCCTTCACGCGCGTCTGCGAATGAGGATTCTGCAGTGGACCCTTCAAGTTCAGTGGTCCCTGCTATTCCATCCGTTGAATACTCCGATTCCCCTAAGCAGAGTTTGCAGGCACTCCCTTCTTTGGTGGCTCCATGCCCCAGAGCTAAAGGAAGGGAGGCCTTTTGTCCCCCCCCCCCCAAGCCACGTTGACCACGGATGCTTCTCGCCTCGGGTGGGGGGGGCATTGTTCGGGCAGAACTGTCCAAGACACGTGGACTCCCCTGGAGACAGCTTTGCATATCAATGTCCTAGAGATGAGGGTGGTGCTTCTAGCGTTGCAAGCTCTCCACAACCTTCTACCTCTGGGGACTATTGCAATCCAGACAGACATGTCAGTGGTCTGGTACATAAACAAGCAAGGAGGAACCAGGTCCTACCCACTTTGCCGGGAGGCTATGAGAGTGTGGGAATGGGCGATATCCACCAACCGCTTTCTGGTAGCAACGCACATTCCGGGTCGGTCCAACATCTTGGCGGACAAACTGAGCAGAGTGATTCTCACTCTGTACGAGTGGTCTCTCAATCCATCAGTTGCGAAGCAGATCTTCCGCAAATGGGGTTGGCCTTGCTGCGATCTTTTTGCTTCTCCTTTAAACACAAAATGCAGCGAGTACTTCGCAATACTTCCCCCCGAAGGGGAGAATCCCAGAGATGCTCTAGTCCATGCTTGGCCGTCCGGTCTACTGTATGCCTATCCACCCCTTCCGCTCATAACCAAGTTCATACAGAAAGCCCGTCGGTTGGGGAGCAGAGTTATCCTCCTAGCCCCATTCTGGCCTCGCCAGATCTGGTTCCCGTACCTGCGGTCTCACAGTGTATCTCCGCCATGGATACTGGATCCCATTCCAGACCTGATTTCACATCCGGCGGGATTACAAACCCCGAACCTGGTGAACCTCAAGCTTGCGGCTTGGTTGCTCCAGTTCTACTGATGGCTAGGACTCCCGGTATCTCATCTCCGGTTAAGGCCATTCTAGTCGCAAACACATAAGCAGACTACTAGGAAGATTTACTACAGCAAATGGAAACGCTTCTCTGTCTGGGCTAAAGATAGAGGCCTGGATCCATTTACAGTTCCTCTTCCTACTATTCTAGACTTCCTGTCTCTGATATTCAGACAAGGAGCAAGTGCCTCAACAGTTAAGGTGCAATTGGCAGCCATCTCCCATTTCCATGTGGGAGACTGACTAGGATCTTTGGCTTCTACAAAATTATGTAAAACCTTTTTACGGGGCATTTTCCTCTTGAAGCCTCCGGTGAAAGTGGTGGTGCCTCCATGGGATTTGGCCTTAGTCTTACAAGCCTTGACAGGCCCACCCTTTGAACCCGCGGCTTCGGTTCCATTAAAGTTCCTGTCCTGGAAAACAGCCTTTTTGGTTGCCATTACTTCAGCCAAAAGGGTATCAGAACTTCAAGCGTTATGTATGAAGCATCCTTATCTCATTTTTCATAAGGATAGAGTGTTCCTCAGGACTAATCCGTCGTTCTTACCTAAGGTGGCTTCGGAGTCAAATATCAATCAATCAATAAACTTACCCCGTGTTCTTCCCAAACTTTCAGAATAAAGGAGAATACACATTGCATAAATTGGATGTGCACAGACAACTGCGTTTCTACCTGCACAGGACTAAGGATTTTCGCAAATCGGACCAGTTGTTCGTGTCTTTTGCTAAATCAGCCATGGGTAAGGCCATTTCCAAAGTGACTATAGCAAATTGGATTTGTCAATGCATAGTCCACGGGTACTTATCTGCAGGCAAACCGGTTCCTACGGGAATTCGCGCTCACTCTACGAGGGCTGTGGCCACCTCTGCAGCCTTCTGGTCTAGGATCCCCTTGGATGACATATGCTCTGCAGCTTACCTGGTCCTCTTCACATACGTTTATTTCTCATTATGTTGGATATGGTATCGAGAGGTAGGGCTTCCTTTGGCTCTGCGGTGCTTCGGAATATCCTTCCATAGGCCGCCCAGGGTTTCTCCCTAGGTAGCTGGGGACTCTGTCCCACAGGTTGCAGAGCAAATGAAGTAACTACTTCAGATAAAGAAGTTATGTACTCACCATAACGTTCCATCTGAGTAGGTACTTCATTTGTCTGCAACCGACCCCCCCCCCCCCTGCCATCCCCCGAACCTTTCGGGATTTCTGATCACCAAAGAGATCTTGTTTTGCCTTAGGACAGTTTATCTGGTGTTGCTTCCTCTGTCGAAGGTAGGAGTTGTGTAAGAGGCAAAAAATTCGATCTGAGGTAATGTAGCACATAGCAGGGGATTATGGTTAGGGGGAGGAGCTAGGAGCTCGGATCTTGTAACTTGGAAAGCTGCCAATACCCACAGGTTGCAGACAAATGAAGTACCTACTCAGATGGAACGTTATGGTGAGTACATAACTTCTTTTTTCATCTCTTATGGCATGAGGGCTATTCAGCCAGTGCCACACCAAGAGCAGTGACAAGGATTTTACTCAAGACTTTTCTTAGTACCAAGAAAGGACAGCCTTTATTAGGTTCTGTTTGTGGGACAGCCTTTATTGGGTTCTGTTACGGGAATTTTTGATTTTATTAGTACCAAGAAAGGACAAAGCATGGAGACCAATTCTGGATTTGTCTATTCTAAATACCATTCTGGACGTTCCGAAATTCAAAAAGTTGACTCTGCAACAGCTTCTGCCCATGCTGGGCAAGAAGGCTTGGCTTGTAACTTTGGACCTCAAAGAGGCATACCTGCATGTCACAATCGGACAATCTTGCAGAAGATACCTCAGATTCATAGTTGGCTCAATGCACTACCAATTCTCTGCACTGCCCTTTGGCTTATCTACTGCGCCCAGGGTCTTCACAAAATGCCTGGCACCAGTAATTGCATTTTGCAGACAAGGAGGAATTCAAATATATCCGTACTTGGACGACTGCCTTATTCAAGCAGAGACCAAAGACATTCTTCTAAAGCATCTGGCGTTTGTAAAAAGATTGCTAATTTGCCTAGGGTACACAGCAAACGAAAAGAAATCAAAACTAGTACCGGAGATAATATTCCTGGGTGTAAGCTTAAATGCAACTGCCCCAGATGGCTTATCTCACGCCAAACAAAGGCAACTGACTTCTTACTTCGAAAGCACTGAAACAAAGACCCAGTTATCTGCAAGAAAAATTCTGCAGGCTCTGGGCTACATGACCTCCTGCATTCTGCTAATTCTATATGCAAGACTGCATATAAGGAAACTACAATGGTATCTAAAAAGTGTTTGGACACGACATTGCCACAGCCTGGAATCATTAATTTCACTCATTCCCTGCCTGCAACAGGAGTTTCGATGCTGGGCACAGGCCTGTCACCACAACAAGGGACAGCCATTCACTTTACCCACAGCCAGGCAAACACTAACAACAGATGCATCAGATTATGCCTGGGGGGCCCACATGGCAGGAAAATGTATTCAGGGCACATGGCCCCCAAGCCAAAGGCATCTTCACATCAATCAAAAAGAGATGCTAGTTGTACAATATGCCCTGACAGCCTTCAAGGACCTACTTCATCCATAGGTTCATAGGTTCATACTAGGCTATCTGCCCTAGGGCATTTATAAGCCTAGCCAGAGTGTGTGTGACTTTCACCACCCCTTAGGATGAGAATACAATACCCATTGGTTTGCTGTGCCTCTGTCCAGCAGTGATACAGAGATGATTCCAGGGGTAAACCTACGATCTCCCATCCACTCATCAAGATTTCTCTTGAACAGAGTCAGTGAGGGGCTCTGCCTCACATGGACTGGGATTCTGTTCCATAGTGTAGGGAGTCTCTGGGTGATGAATCTGTCCCTCCAGCACGTCCTATTTATATCCGTGTTGAGGTTTAAGTCTCTTGCTCTCGTGGCTCTGGTGGATTTGGATTTTTTGAGGTGGAGCATGTCCATTAATTCCGGGTTGGACATGGCCTTGTATGTCAGGCACAGATCACCTCTGAGCAGACGGTATGCGACTGAATAGAGCTGGTGTTTCTTCAGTCGGGCATCGTATGACATATGTTTGAGCCCCTTTATCCTTTTGGTGAGGAACTTTTGGGGTCTTTCCAACTGATGCAGGTGTCTGGTAAGGTACATTCCGAATGGGGCGTTGTACTCAATCATTGGTCTGATAAGTGAGGAGTACAGGGGTACAATGACCTCTCCTGATCTGGATGTGAATCCCTTCATGATCAGGTGGGCAATGTAGAAGGTCTTCCTAACCACTTTGGCAATGTGAGTGTCAAAAGAGAGGTTACTGTCAACTTGGGTCCCCAGGTCCCTGATAACTTCTTCCGTGTTTAATGGATTACCACCTATGTGGTAATTAGGGGTTACCTTGTTTTTCCCAAAGGGTATGACTATACATTTTTTGGCATTTAGCTTAAGGCCATGGCTCTGGCACCAGTTATCCATTTCTGTGAGACCTCTCTGGAGGATGTCTGTGTCTGATGGAGTGTCAATTATGGTGCCCAGTTTGCAGTCATCTGCAAATTTTGTCAGCCACAATCCCCCTATGTTTGCCTGCACTTCAGAAAAATAAATGCCGAACAAGAGGGGGCCCAGGACTGAGCCCTTTGGGACACCGCTCGTGACCGGCTTAGAGTCTGACATGGCACCAGCAACTCTAACCCTGTGTGTTCTGTCCTTGAGCCAGTTTGCAACCCATCTTGTGACATATGGGTTTACATCTAAGCTGGTGAGCTTTTCTATGATGCCCGAGTGGGGTATTGTGTCGAACGCTTTTGCTAGGTCAAGATAGGCTGTGTGAACTACCTTACCCTCATCAATGGCCTTAGTGACTGTTTCGAAAAAGTCAACCAAGTTCAAGAGGCAGGATCTGCCCTTGACAAAGCTAAATTGGGTAGGATCCAGTGTCTGTAGGTCCCCAATGTCTTTATGAGTTCCATTATGATCCTCTCCATAGCTTTGCAGACAAGGCTCGTCATGCTTATGGGGCGGTAATTTCCAGGGTCCGTAGAAGCACCGCCTTTGTGGAGTGGGACCACAGTTGCCGTACGCCATTCTTTGGGTATGTATCCTGTAGTAAGGCTAACCAGGGCAGCTGCTGATAAAGACGGACACCACCACAGTTATGTGGTACATAAACAAGCAGGGGGGGCACACATTCCTACCCCCTCTGCAGACGAGCCATGATTTTGTGGAACACCGCATTGACCTACCAAGTACACCTGCAAGCACAATTCCTTCCAGGAAAATCAAGTGCTCTGGCAGACTAAGCAGAAACCTCATGGATCCTCACAAGTGGAAACTAGATCCACAAATCTTCAGCATGATAACAAGGAAATGGGGGATGCCCAGACGTAGATCTTTTTGCCTCCTCTCACAACTGCCAACTTCAGAGATTCTGCACAAGGACTTTTCACAAACAAGCATAGAAAGTGGATGCCTTGTCATTCAGCTGGAACAACCTTACAGTATATGCCTTTCCTCCACTGCCTCTCCTCCCCAAGGTACTCCTAAAGGTCAGACAAGCGAAGCCACAAATGATACTAATTGCCCCAGATTGGCTACGCCAACACTGGTACCCAATCCTAAGGAGCTTGTCCCAAGGCCCAGCCTGGACATTGCCTCAAATTCCTCATTTACTGACCCAACAAAACAATCAGATCCTGCACAGCCAACTCGGAACCCTAAATCTAGCTGCATGGCGGATAGTGTAACCATTCAGAATACACCTCTCTCTAAAGCGGTTATGGGTGTTATTTTGGAGGCCAGGATGCCCAGCACCAGAAAATCTTATGCAGAAAAATGGAAGAGATTCTGTGCTTGGAACCAGGCACAAGGAATTGACACGCTTGTTCCAAATATACCTCAGATTTTACAGTATCTAACTGAGATGCTAGACAAAGGCCTGTCCTTCTCATCAATTAAGATCCATGCCTCTGCCATTTCAGCTCATTACAGTACAGACCCATCTATTTTTTCACATCCATTGCTTAGGCAGTTCCTCAGGGGGGACAAAAACGTAAGACCTCCAAGGAGAGCACCAATACCTGCACGGGACCTCAATTTTGTCTTGGAAAAACTCACACAGCCTCCTTTCGAGCCAGCCAATACAGCTGAGATAAAATTCTTATCATGGAAAACAGCTCTGCTCCTAGCAATAACTTCAGCAAGAAGAGTCTTAGAGTTACAGGCATTAATGGCTGTGGAACCTTTTATTATCTTCCATCTGGACAGGGTTTCTCTAAGGACAAACCCAACATTTATGCTTAAGATAGTGTCCAGTGTGGCTCTTAATCAAACCATTCATTTGCTTACTTTTTTCCCAAACCCACAGAATAAAGGAGAGAGACTTCTCCATTCTTTGGACATATACAGACAACTACGCTTCTACTTGGACAAAACTAAAGCTTTCAGAAAGACTGAGCAACTTTTAGTGGCAAATGCTGCAGGATCACAAGGAAAGGCCATCTCAAAGCAGACTATTTCAAAATGGGTAGGGCACTGCATTCGTTTATGCTATTCACAACATGGGAAGTCAGTGCCTAAGGGCATTAGACCACATTCTACCAGGGCAGCAGCCACCTCAGCAGCCTTCCTCAGAGGAGTACCAACCAAGGATATTTTGGAGGCTGCAACTTGGACTTCAGTGCACACTTTTACTAAGCGCTACCACTTACCTCTTTACTCTAAATCCAGAGCAAGTTTTGCCACTGCAGTTCTGCATTGCCTTATAGCCACTCCTAATTCTATTTAGACCCAGCCGCCCAACCTCAGCTTTGGGATTCAACCCAAGTGTAATGACTGCAACAGTGAAACACGATGTGAACATAGTGCAGTTGTGTACCTACCATAAATGTACCTACCATAAATGTAGATGTTAGAGTATATTCACTGTTGCAGTCCAGGTTACCCACCCACCATCACCCTTTCTTTGCTGGGACTTATCTGTACTTCTCTGTTCTATACAACCTATGTGGTGTATTTGCTTGTAGATGAAGGTATTGTTTATTTTAGTGCATCCTTTTATAAGCAATGTTTTTTAGCCTACCCTTTTGGGGGCACCTGACATCTGGGGCAAGAAAAACTGGCGTCTGCTGCATCTTTTATACCCCGGCGTGCTGACGTCAGGGAAGAGGCGACAGCGACCGACGCCGGACCAGGACTTTGGAATTTAGGCCGACTTCGGGTAGCCTGCCAGCAGGATAACCCAAGTGTAATGACTGCAACAGTGAATACACTCTAACATCTTCATTTATGGTAGGTACACAACTATACTTTTCTGGTCTTGGTGGATTGTGATCTGGAAGTGCAGGTTTGTGCTTCCCTCAATTCTGTGGTGACTGTTGGCCAGCTTTAGCAGTTGATGTGGGAGATGAGTAAGCAGCCCTTCCAAGGGCCTCACCTTCATGTGATCTTAAATGGTAGATGTGTAGGTGACTTTAGCTATGCCACTGGTTGGTGTGCTAGGGCTATAGTGCTGCTGGAATTTTTGGCGCTTGAGCTTTTTCTTTCCCCTGAGAAGTCCAATCTCACTTTGAAGAACAGGGTAGAGGAGGAGATCCTTATTTTTCATGCCCATGTTTTTAGCCTTTGGCTAGGATATTCATTGCATCAGGTGCTGCCTCATCCCTTTAGAGTCTATTTCAGTCTTTTTGTTAAGAGGGTTTGGTGGTAGCTGTCCAGTGTTTAATACCCCTTTATCCTTTGCAAGAGGCATTACTGTGTGGGAGCTGTGCTTAAATTACAGTGCTTTGTTGATGCTAGGGACCTTGTGGGTTCAGTGGTAGAGTAAGGGTTTGTTTCATGATAGAGAGAGTATTCGTATGGCAACATCTTCAGAGGTTTTTTACTGACTGACTACATATGACTGTAGGAGGGTTTCTCATGTAATCAGCTTAGGCCTTTTTACTGTCTTTTTTTCCAGTGGTGCCGTAAGTGACTCATTTTAGAGTCTGTGTTAATGGAATAGGGGCTTGGGAATACCTTAGCAATGTCTTATTTGTAATGACGGGTTGTTGTATTGAAGCAACATCACTCAATTCTTGTGTGCTTCTTGTCTAAGCCTTTGTATCTGGCTATTCCTTGCCTAGGGGAAGTTCTCTTGGGCCAAGTCTTTTCTTGCCTCATTGTACTAACCTAGGGGACAGCTTGGGGGAATAATTTTTCTCACAGATTATTCTTTCCAGTCATTCAGCTTCTTGCTTTGGGTGTCTTTGTTAGGGAGACTCTCTTGCCCAGTGTGGTATAAAGTTGCACATATACTGTTTTTTTTTTCCCTCTCTGCTTGTGTTTCTCGACTTTGGGTATATTGGCGTTAATTGGCCTTTGATGTTCACTCCCACTGGTTTACATCTACTTCAGAGATTTACCGCATGTTGAAATTGAGGACCGTGGGCAAGAACCAAATTATTCTGTGGGTGTCCTCTCTTTTAGAGCTCTTCAGGCATGTGGCCCTGTTTATTCTTGGGAGTTCAGTCTTCATCACCTTCAGGACTAAGACCAACAGGACTTGGACAGAATCCAAAGCTTTCCTAGGCTACCTGCCCTCTTGCCCTTTACCCACAATGTTGGGCGAATAAAGACTCTCTTCAGATATCTTCTTCAAGTGGGCTCCATTTTTATAAGTGCTTTTTAAAAAGACTTGCATTAGGAAGTCTTCCTGGTCTTAGTTTATGCTACGAAACTTTGTTTAAACTGCCCTTTCTCCTAGATTGCCATTTTTTGCATGTTTAGGTACTTGCTGTGCCTTTCCTAGCCTGTTGTGTGGTTATTATAAGCTTTATTTAGTAACCCGTAAAGTTAGAAAAGTTAAAAATTAGTCATGTTAGTTTTTTGTACTTATTTTTCTTGAGATGCAGTCTTGATTATTTCCTTGACAGGTTTCTGAGTTTAACTGTCATCGTAATCTTTAAATCGGATACTTTTCCTGATTCTGAAGTTATATCCTTCGTAGGCACAACTGTTTTACCAACATTTACTACCCATAGGTTGACCTCCAAGTCTTTCTTGCCAGTTGCTTTGACTTCAGCATTCGGCCATAGGGCTGACTAGCTTCCAGGCTTCATTTTTGGTTGGTGGTCTCTGTTTCTTGATTCAAAATCTGCTAAAGTTCAATGTTAGCCTTGACCATTTTTACCTCCTCACCCCAGATAAGTATCTGGCCGAGGTTGATGTGAACCTTTACTGCCCTAATAATGTTCTGGGGGGGGGCGCTGATGCATGCTGTTGAGGTGGACTTGAAACAGCTTCTTCGCTGCAGCTTGATGTTAGTCTTTCTGACCTTTCGTTTTTCTAGTTGGCTGTTTGAGGGTCTGCTGCTCATGATGGTCCCTTTGTTCCTAATCTAAATCTTTATGGGTCCTAATCTAAATCTTTATGGGTCCTCCTAGACTTGACTTTCCTCCTTTGAAGAAGCTCTGTCTTTCATCTCTCCTCCCATACATTCAGACAAAAAGTGCTTATTTATTCAGTACCTAGGTTACTAGCCCTTGTTTCCCAACTTTTTGTTGTAAATGTAGTCTGAGTTAGCATCCCTCTGCTTCCATTCCCCTTCCCCTTCCTACTGTGACGGGAGGTGAAGCTTAAATTCTAATGCTGTATGTAAATTTCGTCTGACGCAGGCACTCCAGCCTACTAATTCATGCAAAGCCTTCCAGCAGTCTTTACTGTTCTGACAGGAAGTGGAACTCAGTCTCTGCTGGAATGGTTACTTTAACCTTTAACTGTTCTTCAGTGCTTTGATAGGGGCTGGAACTTAATTTTTGTACTAGTTTATTTAATCTTGGCCCGAAATTATTTGGCATTGTACCAGTTTAAGATTTTCTACCCTCCTTGTGTGTCCAAACAGCTGGTTCAACTTCGGATGACTTGTGTAAATTTTCATATGAAGTTGTCACTTTGATCTTTTCTTGTTTTGACACAGGATGTGTCTTAATTCTTTAACGGCTTATAAAAGCCATGTTCAAAACTAGCGCTTTATCCTGGTGCCATTTTATTTAAGCCTACAGCTTCCTTTCCAGTTTTTACAGGAAGTGGAACTTGGCTTTGGCCAAAGCTATCCTGTCTACTTTCCATCTTCTGACAAGAGTTGGTTATATTCTGAGTATATAGATTTCTATGGCTATACTGTGGGTGTTAAAAGTGAGTGGACTTTTCTAAGACTTTATTGTTGTGACCAGTGGTGTTAACTTCCCTCTGAGCTGATCAGAGAATTTGGACAGGTAGTTAATTGCTAGTTTTCTGTTTGTACCGCAGTTTAGCTTTTGACCATTCTTTATAGTCCTAAGTGTATCTATGAGTAGATGGTCAATTCTCTTTGAATAATCAAGTGATGTTCCTGCTGGCATTCTGTGTTGGTTAAACCTGACAAATTTTTAGGTGTGGTTTCCAGAAAGACCTAGTCTTCCCAGAACCTTTCTGCCATGCAAAGTTATTTTCTTTAAGCATTTTGTGGTAGTACATAAATATGTTCTCTCTCTTTGGTAGCTTATGCTGTCTGAACAGTTGTTGGTAGATATTAATTAAAGTCTGGCAGTTAAATAAGTTGTCCCCATGCTTAGATGGGCTAAACCGAAGAAGCTAACAGCACAGGTCACAATGAAGAATACCTATTCTCAATCTATGTTGTTGTTGTTGTCTTTCGGCTTTTCTTGGTTGGGGGTCGCCACAGCGAAACTCCGGTCTGCTAATGATTGGCAGTAGATTTTGATGAACGCCGAGGTGCCAGCTCAACATTCAACCTTCAACGAAGGCACGCCTATTTACACATATCTTTCGAATGCCCACCCAATCTATTCTCAATCTATAATGCTAAAAATTTCTCTTGTAATATTCTGTTTGCTTCCAACAACATTAATCCTACATACAGTGTTTAGTAGTAAGCACCGTTTTACCTCTCTGTCTACAGTCAAATGTCCCTGACTATTACGTACAACAAAAAATGTAAATTGTAGTAGATTTTTTTTATGTAAAACTAAAAATCTAACTTCTATTTGAACTTTTGTCCGTGGTTCTGTGCTGGAATTGGGCTTTTGCTCAGTTGGACTTTCCCAGTAAGCAAAGACAAAGGCTGACTGACTCTTCATGACCTCAAAGACTTGTCATCTTAGCTGTTTGTATCAGCGGCTATTGCTTTAAGTTCTTCCCAATTCATATTCATTGCTTCAGTGTCTATTCATCCTGGTCTATGCTTGCCCCATTCATATCTTTTGCCTTCAGTCTTTGCAAGCATCATTGCCTTCTTCTAGTCAGTGCATATCTTTGTGTTATGTAATTAGAGCACTTGAGTTTGTTTTGCTATTAGACCTTCCACTGAACAGTTATCTCTAGCGCCACACTTCAAAAATATTGATTTTTCAGTCAATAGGTTTACTTATTGTCCAACTCTCTTAGCCATATGTTGTTAAAGGGGGAATACAGCTTGGACTTTGTGGACCTTGTTGACAGTGTGATACAGGGGAATATAGCTTTGATTTTGTGAGTCATCGTTGAAAATGTGATGCCTTTGTGCTTCGAAATATTACCCATATGTGTCTTAGCTTTTCTGAGAAGCAAGGATTTTTTAATTTCTCTCCATCTACAGAGGTTTATGAACCCAGGAAAACAATCAGTCACTGCTTTTATTTCCCATCCGTTTGCAGGGAATTGATACGGCTAGGTCCCACAATTTTTTCCTTTTCTTTTTTTTAATGTCGAGCAGCAAACTTTTGTGCTTTCACCTTTATTAATCGACTGCTCAATACTTCCAGCCATCAGAGTGGTTGTATCTACATAATTGAGGTTGTTATTTCTCCTGGTAGTTTTGATCCTAACGTTTAATTCATGTAACCCATCATTTTGTGTAAATAGATTGACAGTATACAGCATTGCTGCATTCCTTTTCTGATCTTGACCTGGCCAGTTTCATATTTACTACTTGACTGTTGCTGCTTGTTCTGCATACCAATTCCTTGTTGGTCAAATATGGTGATCCGGTATCCCATTCCTCAAACAAAGTGCCACAATTTATGGTCCACGCAGTCAAAGGCTTTAGAGTAGTCAGTAAAGCAGAAGTAAATATTTTCTGGAGCTACTTTCTCTGTTATCCAGCAGATGTCCGTGTGATATCTGGTACATCTGTCCCTTCTAAAACCTACTTGGACATCTGTCAGTTCTCAGTCTGTATATTGGTGAAATGTGGCCTGTAGAATCATGAGCATTACCTTGCTAGCATGTGAAACAAGGGCAGTTACTTGATCATTTTGTACTGTAATATTGCCATTTTATGGGTTTGGATTATAAGTTCACCTTTTCCAATCTTGTGGCCACTTGTATTCCTATTGAAATGCTGAGTGCACAGAAGCAAATATGAATTTGCAAGGACTTGAAGAAGCAGTTACTGATGCACGCAGCTGATGTGCCAAGTCTTTCAGGTCGTGCTGAAAACCCAGGAAAATAGCAAATCTCTAAGATTGCTCTCATCCTTTTAAACTTATGCAAAGCTTTCTTTGTTTTTCAGCCATTCAGTCTCCATATTGCAGGACTCGCTGTAGCGGGTCCCAACACTTCAAATGGTTACCAACCTGGTTTCCTCTGCGTGTCTTCACCCAGTACCGTCTGTAGGTAGTTACCGACTGAACTGCTGGTTTATGCACATCAGTCTGTAAGCATTTCAAAGATGGGTATGGCTTTTAAACTTTCTGTATTTTGGGTGTAATATAGACCCTTCTGTGATCCTCAACCCAGTTGCCTGTTAAACCACTGCATTCAAGAATAATAGAAATGAAATTTTGTATGTATTGCAAATTAACTATAGACAGTAGTGAATGTATACTATATAGTCTCATCCATGGAAGAGATTTACAAATTCCCATGTTTTTTTTTTTTTAATTCCCCAGGCTGACTGTTCAATGTCATTTTGGTGGCTTTAACTTTATTATCTGAACTCATTAGCATTTCTTCTCAAGTCTACTGTTTTTCCAGAACTGTATTTGTCTTGCATGCAGTTCCTTCTTATATGTCCTTGTCTAGCTTTTGAGTACAGTATAGATTGGTGATGTTGGGTTGGAGGAATTAAAACCAGTCTGTGTACTCAGTACTAGCTCATTACAAAGCAGTATTTAGTGTTTACTTTCTCAGAATATGCTTTACTTCTAAAGCTGAGGTTTTCATCCAGTAATCCCTAGCAGTACATCTGGGGATTCTGTTTGGCTAGTTGGTATGTACGCAATTCACAGCTTTGGTCTCCATTTGGCTCTGATCTATGTTCGAGATTAGTCTTTGGAGGAGTCTCCCAAGAATCTGTTTGCGACTGTACCCTGAAGGCAATTAAATATGGAATTCACATTCCTAGTTATGAAAGTTAAATATCTACTGTACATGGAGATAATGAATTGGCAGTTCTATTTTCATCATTGTAGTGTTCTTCCACCACCCTACCTTGTCCTGCTAGGACTAGGGTAGCCTGTCTTCCAACAGCCTATGCTGTTCTTTTCTGTTAGCTTTCTTGTTCGGCCTTAGCACAAGATCACAGAGAACTGATGAATAGTCTTTGTTCACACACCATCAAGTATAAAAATGGAGCTGCTTGGGAATGTTTTGGATGCTGGACTACGTCTTGATAGCCTTGATTCTGAAAGTGTTGAAGATGGAACAGTCATTCCAGATCTGTTGCAGCAAGTATATAACTTGCATTTCTCAGTCCCAAGGTTGTCCTTGGTATCCTGTTTTTGAAATAAGGAGGCACCGCCAACGTCTGTTGTGGCTTCTCAGTTTGGAACAAACCATCAGAGCTGGATTAAGACCAGCCTGGTTACTGTTACCATACTTAGATGGTCTGTAGACTGGAACTGAAGCCAGTGTTTGGTATTTTACGAACAAAATGAATTTCCATGGTTTGGCCTTCGAAAAGTTCACTACATCCCTCCTGCAGAGTTTTATTTCACAGCAAAAAAATGCATTTTCCTTTATGTTGCAGGTCAGGTATATAATGCATAAACTCAATAAATGTTATCTTGTTAAAATATGACTACCTTATCTCTTCAGTTATTGTAACGTTTTCAAGTATTTGAAATGCTTGTGCAGAAAAAACAGTTACTAGAAATTGTAAAATGACTGTTAGACATGCTGTATGTCTGTCTCTTCTGTTACTCTGTACCTAAAAGTATAATTTAGAAAATGTCCAGAGGTGGTGTTCAAGCCAGTTTTACTCGAAAATGCCCAACTACTTCATAGCTACAAGCTCTTATTCATTAGTACATTAAACTGTAGCAGATGAAATTGCACTGTACTCATTTTTTTGATTAGGTTTGGTGTATGACTTCTCTTTAATGGTAAGCAAAAGCAACCAATTGTAATGGCAGTAATACTGATTAATTTGAAACGTCAGAAGCATACGTTTCTCAAGAAAAGATAACACTCTTGCCACCCTGTAAAAAAATGTTTCTGATGGTCGCCAAAAGTTAAGGTACAGTTTCTTAGCTCTGTTGTCAAAGAAACTGTCCAAGACGGAACATTCCTTGCATTTTATTCCTGGGTGACATCAGTGTAAACAGGCCCAACTGCACTTGCAACAACATCCTTTAATTTTCTTTATTTCTTTTTGTGAATCTGTTGAATGTGACACCTGAAGTTTGATGTACATGTATGTACTGCTTTCTTTCCACCTGTAATGGAATGTTACTGAATTTTATTTTTCTAAATTGTGTGACAGGATCATGGTTGATGATTCTATACACATGTCTGTGTCTGAAAGTACCGACTAAATGCATTCTGTAAGCTTACTATTTTGAGAAATCATGGCAGTTTCATTATTAGTATGGTCCTTTTTTTGTTAGGTTGCGGCAGTAGTCATTTGGCTGCTGCATATGCTTTTGATATACAAATGCATCATTGTGAACCCCTGAAGTCATTTACAGCAGCTGGCTCAGATGGACTTAATTGCTTTTTCCTTATAATTTTGAGAGACCAAATAGTTAAATGTTTGCAGTATATCTGTTTCGGGGATTAATAAGAGCAGGATTTGTTCCCAAGGACTTGAGAGGCATTAATTGTTCCAGTCTGCAAAGGGAGTGTATTTACTTTGGCAGACAGTTTCCATCCTGTAAAGCTGACCTTTATACTAGGAAAGTGTTTTGTAACAAATTTTGTGTCAGTTGCCCTGATTTCTTGTAAAGAAGAAGCCTCTGCTTGACTGATTAACTTTGCTTTTAAAAACCAGTGTGAGAGGCACTCGATTCAGTATTGCCAGTTGATGTGGTGGCTCTGGCTGTGTCTTTATGTAGTACACCATGAAGATAGCTTGAGAATAGGGAACAAGATGAGTAAAAATGGCTACATATGTAGAGGAGTTAGAAATCAGTTACCAAATAGAAAAGCTAGGGATAAAATAAAAGTTCTACCTGAATTTAGAAATGTAGAAATTGGCATTCCACAGGGGGGTCTCTACTTGGCCTTATTTTATTTACCTCCTTCATGTTTGATTTTCTATACTTAATGAATAGTCCACAAAATGAAGAAACCTAGGTACAGATCCACACAAAATTTATTATGAGCACTTTCGTCTCTCTAATGGAAACTTCATCATAATGAAGCTACTTTTACCCAACGTCCCTTGTATACATGACAAAACAATTGCACCTTGCAGCAAGTAGTAAAACACAATTGATAAATTAGTAAAACAGTTTCTTAAAGCAATCATCCCCAGAACTATGTTAAAATAACAGGATAAAAATCTTAACAGTTTTTCAGATGTATAAAAATTACAATGCATACTCCATAAGTAACATGCATAAACCTCAACAGTATTTGCAACGTGTCCATAAAAAGGAAGTCCTATATTTTCCTTTTATAGAAAGAATTGTGCCTTAAGTCTTAAAACAGAACTAATGGACACTGCACTATTAATTCCAGGTCCCTCTGATGCATTTGCCCTGATTTGCCATTTTAGTTTTTACAATTCCAAAAAGTCATTGAGGGGTCCCCCTCTTTCTCCCAAGGTTTACCTGCTCAATTATAACAAATTTAAAGCTGTGTCCTTCATTGGCAATAATGTGTGTTGCTAGTGCATTTTTACCATCCTTCTTGTTTATATCGTAGTAATGTTATATTCTGCTTCTTAGTGCATTTATAGTTTTGCCAATGTAGAAACTCGGACATTTGGAGCATAGGGCTAAATAAACCACACCTTTACTGTTGCATGACATTTTCCCCCAGTGTGTTTGCCATAGTTAGGGATCATGATGTCTTTAGCTTCCAGAATGTATTGGCACTGAAGACAGTAACCACTTTTTACCATCCCTATATCTGTACCTGGCTGGTATTTCTGTCTTTCCAGCATATTTTTTATGTTGCAGTCTCTCTCTTGTACACTATGTTGGGGCCTGGTCCTACTAGTTGTATCTGTTCTAGATCAGTACTAAAGATATTCCAGTTGTGCTGAATAATGTTTTTAATCTTGTAAAATTGCTGATTTGAATTTAAATATAGCTGGCCTTTTAAAAGTACTGCAACTTTCTTGTCTTACTTTGTTCTGAATTCCTCCCCCTGTACCAAGTAGGGGTAAAAAAATATCCACTTAACCTTTTGTTTATTACCTCCTGGAGTATATTGTTAACAATAGCTCAAAGGGTACCATCTCGTTTCCAACATGTCTTTTAGTATATTAATCTGCATAACAAACTCCTCATGTTCAGAAATCATCCTAGCTAGTCTTACCCCCTGACCTTTTACTAATGCCTTCTTTTGATGAAGGGTGGTGACAGCTGGTGAAATGTAAAAGACTGAACAAGTGGGTTTTCGGTATATAGTGGAGGTAAACTGTTGATGTGAAGTTGTTACATCTCGCCATTTATTCTCACTGATGGGTTCGGAGCCGATCCTCTGCTCCGACTCGGCCAATAGCAAGCTCAAGGTTTGCCAGTAGCTCGAGACCAAGCCCCTTATCCCACAATGCACTGCTGGAATTACTTCCGATCTAGTTTGCTGCGGCAAGAGAGATCTCGATGATCCAGTTAGCTCGGACCATTTTAGAAACAAATTAACAGCAAGTCTATAAAAAAGTTTTCTTTTTTGTTTAAAATATATAGTGTGTGTTAGTACTATTATATTTACTCTCTAGTTAAATACTTGGATAGTATAAATAGTTTAAAAGTTATGGCCTTGTTGGCTTCTTAGTTTGTGTGGGCCTTTAGCCCTTTTTTCTCTACTATTAATCCTTATAATAGTCAGGCTTTTTCTGTGGGCTTCTTAGCTCTATATTTGTGTGTATGTGTATATATATATATATATATATATATATATATATATATATATATATATATATATATATATATATATATATATATATAGATAGATATATATATGGATGGGATTTCTCCCTATCATCCGACATACTTAAGAGAAAAAACAGTAAATTAGATCCACAAACAACTAAGCCCAATCCGGGCACCATCTATAACAGTATACTGTTATAGATGGTGCCCGGATTGGGCTTAGTTGTTTGTGGATCTAATTTACTGTTTTTTCTCTTAAGTATGTCGGATGATAGGGAGAAATCCCATCCCAAATCGGGATTCAAAAAATGCCCAGATTGTGGGCAGAAAATGTCTGTTACTGACGGACACATTCAATGTGTCTACTGTCTGGGGGCTAAACACCTCCAAGACACCTGTAGCATTTGCCACTCCTTTTCTTCAAGAGTCCTCTTGGAGAGAAGGAGGAAACCTATAGATAGGGGATTGCTACAGCAGTCTTTTTTGGAAGTTTTGAGTAGCCATGAGGGTGCTAGTACGTCCTCCAAATCCTCAAAATCCAAGTCTTCAGATAAGGTCTCAAAAAAAAAAAAGGCTAAGATTTCAGAAGGAGGGTCATCTGTTCCACAGTCATCGGAACAGAGTGTACCTTTGATTCGGAGCCAGCTCTCAGTATTGGAGCCGGTCTCTGAAGTTCCTTCTTCACCTCTGCTCCAGTCGGCACCTTCGGTACATTCAGCTAAGTCTTCAGTCAGCCTTTCAGATTTGGACATGGATCAGCTAGTGCAGAAGCTTTTACAGGCACCAGGACTTGCCAAATTGTTGTCTGCCCCAACCAGCTCGTCTGTACCAAAAACCATGGAACCGGACTTGTCTACTCCTCCTCCGAGCCGTACTGGACTCTGAGCAGAAGGAAATTGAACTGATGGTGGTCGAACCCTTGGAGCCGATACCCGCACCAGTGTTATCGGCTCCATCTACTCGGATGTCATTGGCACCGACCGAGGACTCTAGGAGCTGATGCTGTCCGGTCGGGTTCGGGGAGGATAGTCGCACCGACTTGTCGGTGCCAACTCTTCCTCTCGGGGCTTAGGCTCTGATGAGCTCGGCTCCTACCTCGGGCTCGGAGCCCAGGGTTTTGGTGCGGGAAGATCGGACAGTACTCTCGGGTCCGTCCACTCCTCGTCGGAGCCATGGTGCCTTCGATGCTATGAGGAGAGGTTTGTCTCCAAAGACAATGTCAGCATTGGTTCACTTTCCCTCTCCCCTCAAGCTTCTGTGTCTGCTTCTTCATCTACCGATCCCTCTAAGCGTAGAGACCCCGAGCCTCAAGTACCCCCACAGGGCGTCCCCTGCTCTTCTGAGACCTCCCCAGATCCCGCCACTGAGGAGGTGCCCAAGAAGAGACTGTGCAAGAGGAGGCACTTTAGACTCCCCACAGGAGTCTTTGACATCTGACACGGACTTAGATGAGTCAGAAGGGTCCCCTTGATCCCCCCTCTGAAGATATCTCCTTTGCAGAGATACTAGAGATCCTTAGTCAGAGGGGCGATTGGCAGTCCAAGACCCCTACTGAGGATGAGTCTGTGCTCTTGAAGGCTTTTAAGTCTCAACCTTCCACTTCTTGGGTGTCTCTGCCTTACGACGAGCTCATGGAACTGATCTCTCGTAAGGCGTGGGAGTCAATGGAGGCCATGGAACCTGTCCCTCGTAGATCAAATAAATTCATATCTGCCCCGGTTGACAAGCCATTTTTGACCAAAGGAGTGCCTGTTGATGCCATGGTGGTAGCTGCAGCCACCAAAAAGGAAGTATCTGAGACGTCCTCTTCTGTCCATCCC
This sequence comes from Protopterus annectens, assembly GCF_019279795.1. Taxonomy (NCBI): domain Eukaryota; kingdom Metazoa; phylum Chordata; order Ceratodontiformes; family Protopteridae; genus Protopterus; species Protopterus annectens. The sequence continues at coordinate 190,896,363 of NC_056747.1, read as the reverse complement.
CCTAACAAAGATTCTAGGGTTATGGATAGATATGGGAAGCGCATGTTTAGTTCAGCGACTTTTTCTCTGCGATCACTGAACTATTTGACCCATTTTACAAGACTACAGAGAGATCTCCTGAAAGAGCTAGGAGATGCTCTCCAGGGTACGGTAGCTGCAGGAGTGGCCAACAAAGTCAACGGTCAGCTCGCTACCCTAAACTCAGTGGTGAACTCGTCCATGCGTCTCCTATCCTATGCAGCTGATGGTTCGAGTAGAGCCGCTAGTTCGGGCATTGCTCTTCGAAGAAAAGCCTGGATGCGTCTCTGTTCCTTTGCGGAACCCTTTAAGTCTTTATTAATACCCCATTCGATGGCTCATCACTGTTTGGGCCCAAAGTAAAGGAAACTTTAACCAGGTGTAAGCAGGAAGGCAAGACCTTATCTGCCGTTGGGATCCGTTTTTCCACCCCTACTCAGCTCTACCCCAATGGCCATGGGGGGGGGGGGGATGTGGTTCCGAAAAACTCAGGCAGCCTTTCAAGACACACGTGGAGAAACCCCCTCTAGAGGGAGAGGAGGGGGTTATAACGGAAGACGCCGCCCCCGAGGCAGAGGTGGTCCGCAGCAACAGGGTGACAGGGGTCAGTTCTCCTTTCAGTCCTACCAGCGCCCCTGAAAGGGGGGCCCAACTGTTCGGCTGTGGAGGCAGTCGGGGGTCGCTTGTCTTTGTACCCAGAAGCCTGGCTAAACATAACATTGGATGTTCATCGTGTTTCACTGTTGCAGTCATTGTACTTGGGTTATCCTGCTGGCAGGCTACCCTCAGTCGGCCTGAATTCCAAAGTCCTGGTCCGGCATCAGTTGCTGTCGCCTCTTCCCTGACGTCAATGCGCCAGGGGTATAAAAGATGCAGCCGACGCCATTTTCTTCAGTCTTTCTTGCCGCACGGTGCCTGAAGCAAAAGCAGTTTGCAAGTGCCGATCGGCAGACTCCTGAGATTTTCTAAATCGAATTTCAGATCCGAAGTCTTCAATAAAGCTTAGTACCCTGTTGGGGAAACTTTTCTTGCTCCAGACCGATGTCAGAAAAAGTTAGCAATTGTATTTCTTGTGGGAAGCAAATACCTCATAAGGATTTTCATTCTTACTGTATTCCTTGCCTAGGCCCTGACCACGACGTTGCTAGTTGTCGGTTTTGTGCTAGATTTAACCAACGCACTATTAAGCGTCGGAACGATTTTGCTTTTCATTATTTTGGCAGAAGGTTTAACTATATAATGCCGTTGGAACAACAGACCGGAATTCATAAAAAACGCAAGGATAAAGACGAGGACAAGCATCCGATGTCCAAAACCAACGACAAAGCCTCTTCTAGGCCAGTCACCGGTTCACCGGTGCTCAGTGAGGCACTTTCGCAGCCCCTGACTTCTGCTACCTCAGAGCCACAGGCCACCTCCAACTCTCACGTGGAGACAGCTAGGCCTCTGGATACTCAAGGTATTGGCCCTTCGGAAATGAATCCCTCAGATGGGTCCGGAGCCGCTGAGCAGACATCGGCTTTTGAGGGCGTCTTCAGACCTTCACAACTTTATATAAAGCTTACTTCAGCATCCAAGCCAAAGTCTAAAACAGTTTTAAAGAGAAGGAAACAAGTACAGCATTCTCCAGGACAGACTTCTATGCCTAAGTACTTTGATCAGGGGTTCCCATCCCCCTCCTGATGAGGCCTAGGCAAGACACTGAATATGATTCCTCTGATCAGGTTTCCATTTCCTCTGATTCCTCTTCTGAACAGGGATATTCTGTTCCTCCCTATGAGGGTTCTGATGCTGAAGATTCTGTTCCTTCAGCTTCTCCTCCTGAGGACTATTCATTTGGGGAAACCCTGCATACCATGAGGGAGCATTTCCACTGGGCGAGCCAAGATTATTCCGATTCTAAGAAAAGACTTAGAAACTTCCTTTTACTTCCTCAGCACAGACCTCTTGCATTTCCCCCTGTTCTAGACATAGTAGATGGTGTATTTTCAGAGTCCGGCCTGTCTCCAGACTCTCTACCTCCTGCTCCTGTTAAGCCGGACAGATACTACAGGGTTCCAGACTCCCATAAATTTCTTTACAAAAACCCTGCTGCTGACCCAGAAACTATCTCACAGGGTCCCAAAGGGGTCAGGGCTGCTTCTGCTAAAAACCCTGTCCCGTCAGATAGAGATTTTAGGGCTTTGGACAGATGGGGGAAAAACGTTTACACTTCTGCTACCTTGGCTGTAAGGGCTTTAAATTGTCAGTTTCATATGCTCAGATATCAGTAAAACTTAATGTCTTTGTTAAAACAGAAAATGTTGACAAATTCTGAGTGTTCCGAGAACAAAAATTTGCAGGATTTATTGCATGCAGCTGAACAAGTGGGAAAACATGCTTTGCAATGTGGCTATGATTCACTGGAGGCCTCGTGCAGGGCCGCTGTTACAGGTTCTGTTATTAGAAGGCATGCTTGGTTAAAGGAACAGAATCTGCCTGATCATGTTAAAGCAAAATTATTGGATGTTCCATTACAGCATGATACCTTGTTTGATGTTAAGGCAGAAGAGGTGTTGAAAAAAATGGAGGATAAGGCTAAATCTATGCAGACAGTCAAGGATTTCTTACAGATACAGCCACCCAGATTTAGCAGGAACTGGCCCTCTAAGAATTGATCCTTTCCAGTGTCAGACAGACCACAAAGAGGGCAGATTCAGATGCCCTAGAGGCAGGCAACAGCCCCAGGGCTCATACAGGCCCAAACAATGGGGTGCTTCTACCTCCAAAAGCGGAGAAGACAAATCACAGCCTTATAGAAAACAGTCCCAATGACTTCCCTCTGCCAGTGCCAAGCACTTATTTTTTGGCAGCACCCTTAGGGGGAAAGCTAGCACTTTTTTCACAAAACTGGCACAAGATCACCCAGGACAAATGGGTCTTAAATGTAGTCTCTCAGGGCTACAGGTTCCACTTTCTCACACCCTTCCAAAGGCAAAAGGTATGCCAGACCTGCCAAGCAATCAATGGGCAGAGGCACAAAAACAAGCGTCATCTCTCATGGACATGGGGGCTATCCAGCCAGTGCCACAACAAGAGCAGGAACAAGGATTTTACTCATGACTTTTCTTAGTACCAAGAAAGGACAAAGCCTGGAGACAAATTCTGGACCTGTCTATTCTAAATACTTTTCTGGACGTCCCAAAATTCAAAATGTTGACCCTACAGCAGCTTCTGCCCATGCTGGACGAGAAGGCTTGGCTTGTAACTTTGGACCTCAGAGGCATACCTGCATGTCCCAGTCAGACAATCTTGCAGAAGATAACCAAGTAACACACCAAACAGCCAGTACTTCTCCAGCAATTCTCCTTTATTATCAAAGACCTGGTACCTCGGCAATTCGCCTTCAAGGATCACAACTTACTGCTGCACAATGGCAGTTTTATATATGCATTGATTAAACAATCAATTAATTAATTAAATAATTAATTCCAAAAAAAAGGAGGGAAAAAGACTTATATACATATTTAAAGTGATCTCACAATAATTCCTAAATAAATATTCATGTAAATAAAATTATACATTTTACATTCATTATATATTCCAGTTATATATTGTTATTAATAAATTCATATGTAAATATAAATGTTATTTTATTTATTTATTTTATTTCCAAATATATTCAATGAAATGAACTAATATAATATATAAATTCATCAAATGCCTAGTTCTAAATTTAGACCAAAAGGTTTTAAAGTGTTAAACTTCAAAATCATCCTAGTTTCCAGTTCCAACAATCTATCAGAAATGTTATCACCCCTACAAGAAAAAGGCTTTCCCAAAACACTGAATTTTAAACTTTCTGACTTCCCCTCATGAGCTTCAGAGAAGTGTTTAGCAACTGGACTAGATAAATTTAAGTTCCGAATGTCCCTTAAGTGTTCCAAAATTCTGACTCTAACCATTCTTTTGGTTTGTCCGATATACCATATGTTGTAACAACTACAAGTAAGCGTATATACAACACCAGTAGATTTACAATTAAAATAATGCTTGGGGGTATGGTTAATATTGTTAATAGACCTGACATTTATTATTCTATCACATAAACTGCAAGAGCCACATCTAAATGTTCCCACATTAGTAGTATAAGAGGTTTTATTGATTAAGAGGTTATTGTTTAGTATTTCCTTTAAATTCTTTCCCTTTTTATATGAAAAAATTATATGATATGGAAAGAGCTCACCTATAGAGTCATCCTCACTAACCAAGTACCAAAACCTTTTAATTAAGGAAATAAATTTTTCAGAAAAAGCTGTGTACTTGGTCACAAAAAATATCTCTTCCACATCTCTTTCTTTTTTTGTTGGATCTAAAACATCCATTTCAGACTTTGTAAATATTCTATTCTTATGCATAACATTATTCATACTCTTCAAGAGTTGCTTTTTTTCGTACCCTCTTTCAATTAATCTCAAATAAACCTCATTTAACTCATGATCCAACTCAGATCTTGCAGAAGATACCTCAGATTCATAGCTGGCTCAATGCACTACCAATTCTCTGCACTGCCCTTTGGCTTATCTACCGCGCCCAGGGTCTTCACAAAATGTCTGGCACCAGTAATTGCATTTTGCAGACAAAGAGGAATTCAAATATATCCCTACTTGGACGACTGCCTTATTCAAGCAAAGACCAAAGATATTCTACTACAGCATTTGGCGTTTATAAAAAGATTACTAATTTGCCTAGGGAACACAGTAAACGAAAATAAATCAAAACTAGTACCCTCTCAAGAGATAATATTCCTGGGTGCAAGCTTAAATACAACTGCCCAGATGACTTATCTCACGCCAGACAAATAAAGGCAACTGACTTCTTACTTCAAAAACATGGCAACAAAGACCAAGTTATCTGCAAGAAAAATTCTGAAGGCTCTGGGCTACATGGCATCCTGCATTCTACTAATTCCATATGCAAGACTGCATATGAGGAAACTACAATGGTATCTAAAAAGTGTTTGGACTCAACATTGCCACAGCCCTGAAACAGTAATTACTCTCATTCCCTGCCTGCAGCAGGAATTTCAATGGTGGGCACAGGCCTGTCACCACAACAAGGGACAGCCATTCACCTTACCCACTGCCAGGCAGACACTAACAACAGATGCATCAGATTATGCCTGGGGGGCGCACATGGCAGGAAAATGTTTTCAGGGCACATGGCACACAAACCAAATGCATCTTCATATCAATCAAAAAGAGATGCTAGCTGTACAAAATGCCCTGACAGCCTTCTAGGACCTATTTCATCCAGGACAACTGCTGATAAAGACGGACAGTACTACAGTCATGTGGTACATAAACAAGCCAGGGGGCACACATTCAGCACAATTCCTGCCAGGAAAGACAAATACTTTGACAGACGAGCTAAGCAGAAACCTCATGGATCCTCACGAGTGGAAACTAGATCCACAAATCTTCAACATAATAACAGGGAAATGGGGATGCCCAGAAATCTATTTGCCTCCCCTCACAACTGCCAGCTACAGAGATTCTGCACTCGGACTTATCACAAGCAAGCATGGAAACTGGACGCCCTGTCATTCAGCTGGAAAGCCCTTACAGTATATGCCTTCCCTCTTCTGCCTCTCCTCTCCAAGTTACTCCTAAAGGTTAGACAAGAAACCAAAAATTATACTGATTGCCCCAGACTGGCCACGCCAGCACTGGTACCCAATCCTAAAGAGCTTGTCTCAAGGCCCAGCCTGGACATTGCCTCTTCTACCTTATTTGCTGACCCAACAGAACAATCAGATCCTGCACAGCCAACTCAGAACCCTAAATCCGGCTGCATGGCAGATAATGTAATCATTCAGAACACACCTCTCTCTGAAGCAGTTATAGGTGTTATTTTGGAGGCCAGGAGGCCCAGCACCAGAAAACCTTATGCAGAAAAATGGAAGAGATTCTGTGCTTGAAACCAAGCGCAGGGAATTGACTCGCTTGTACCAAATATTCCTCAGATTTTGCAATACCTAACTGAGATGCTGGACAAAGGCCTGTCCTTCTCATCAATTAAGATCCATGTCTCTGCCATGTCAGCTCATTACAATACGGACCCACCTATTTTTTCTCCTCCACTGCTAAGACAGTTTCTCAGAGGGGCCAAAAACATAAGACCTCCAAGGAGAGCGCCAATACCTACATGGGACCTCAATTTTGTCTTGGAAAAACTCACACTGCCTCCTTTTGAGCCAGTCAGTACAGCAGAGATAAAATACTTGTCATGGAAAACCACTCTTCTCCTAGCAATAACTTCAGCAAGAAGAGTCTCAGAGTTACAGGCACTAATGGCTGTGGAACCTTTTATTATTTTCCATCGGGACAGGGTTTCTCTAGGGACAAACCCAACATTTATGCCTAAGGTAGTGTCCAGTGTGGCTCTTAACCAAACCATACATTTGCCTACCTTTTATCCAAACCCACAAAATAAGGGGGAGAGACTTCTGCATTCTTTGGATATACACAGACAGCTATGCTTTTACTTGGACAAAACTAAAGCCTTCAGAAAGACTGAGCAACTCTTAGTGGCATATGCTGCAGGATCGCAAGGAAAAGCCATTTCAAAGCAGATTATTTCAAAATGGGTAGGCCACTGCATTTGTTTCTGCTATTCACAACATGGCAAATCAGTGCCCAAGGGCATTAGGCCACATTCTACCAGAGCAGCAGCCACTTCAGCAGCCTTCCTCGGAGTACCAACCAAGGACATTTTGGAGGCTGCAACCTGGACTTCAGTGCACACTTTTACAAAGCACTACCATTTACCTCTCTACTCTAAATCCAGAGCAGGCTTTGCCACTGCAGTTCTGCAGGTCCTCATAGCCACTCCAAACTCTATTTAGGCCCAGCCACCCAACCTCAGCTTTGGGATTCAACCCAAGTGTAATGACTGCAACAGTGAAACACGATGAATATAGTACAGTTGTGTACCTACCATAAATGTAGATGTTCCAGTGTATTCACTGTTGCAGTCCAGGTTACCCTCCCACCATCCCGCTTTTTTCTTTGCTGGGACTTATCTGTACTTCTCTATTCTATACAACCTATGTGGTGTATTTGCTTGTAGATGAAGTTTGTGCATGCTTTTTTATGATCATAATATTTACAGCCTACCCTTTTGGGGGCACCTGACATCTGGGGCAAGAAAAACTGAAGAAAATGGTGTCGGCTTCATCTTTTATACCCCTGGCACACTGACGTCAGGGAAGAGGCGACAGCAACCGACGCCGGACCAGGACTTTGGAATTCAGGCTGACTGCGGGTAGTCTGCCAGCAGGGTAACCCAAGTGTAATGACTGCAGCAGTGAATACACTCTAACATCTACATTTATGGTAGGCACACAACTGTACTATACTTGGGTACAAAGCATCATTTCCAGAGGATATTTCATACCGTTCTTTTCCCCTCCCATTCCTATAAAGAAAATTCCAGATGTTCCACCCAATCTCAGGGAACAAGCAGTCGTAGAGGTCTGCAGATTGCTAGAAGAGAGTCCTCCAACCAGTCCCAGCAGACCAAGTCGGATTCGGAACTTACTCAAGATTCTTTTTGGTACCAAAGAAAACGGGACTGGAGACTTATCTTGGACCTCAACAGACTCCACCAATTTGCAAAGAAAGATTAGTTCCGAATGGTCACGCTTCAGTTCATTCTTCCCCTCTTAGGGAAAGGCGATTGGATGTGCTCCATAGATCTCAAGGATGCGTACTATCACATAAAGATGAACAGACGCTCCAGAGATCATCTGCGTTTCCGGCTGGGAGCCAATCATTACCAGTTTCGAGCCCTGCCCTTTGGTCTCACTACCCAGAGTGTTCACCAAATGAATGGCAGTGGTCACGGCTCACCTGAGGTGTCTAGGATTCCAGGTGTTTCCATACCTAGACGATTGTCTCCTCACCGCTACCACCAGGCATCAATTGACTCAGGCAACACAATACACTGACACTCTGCCATCAGCTGGGCATTACAATCAACTTTGAAAATTCTGCCTTATCGCCATCTCAGCATACCGTTTTTATAAGAACAGAGTTAGATACTTCAACTACCACTCTACTCTCCCCACTCTACTCTCCCTATCGAAAGAGTCTCTCTTCTCTGCCAAAACGTCAGCTCACTGGTGTCAAAGAACAAAGCTACAGCAGCAGAGGTATTGAAGGTGCTAGGTTTGATGGTGGCAGCAATCCTGGCTATACCACTCGCAAGGATGCATATGCATCCTGGCTATACCACTCGCCAGGATGCATATGCAAATTCTTCAATGGCTCCTCTTCGCTCAGTGGTCTTATCAGAAACTACCAATGCACCACATGATTCTTATCACAGATTCTTGCAGGAGAGACCTTCGGTGGTGGTTGATGTCTCTTCATGTCACAATCTGAAGACCCCCCCCCCAGTAGCCACTGTGACCACGGCCGCTTCCCTGATAGGGTGGGGTGGGGGGGCATTTTCAGGGAGCGTGCCCAAGGCACATGGACAGATCAAGAATCACATCTGCACATCAATGTTCTAGAGTTGAGAGCGGTACTTCTGGTGTTGCAGTACTTTCAGGACTTTCTCCCTCTAGGGATTATTGCAGTTCAGACCGACAACATGTCTGTAGTCTGGTATGTGAACAAGCAGGGCGGAACCAAGTCTTACCCCCTTTGTCGAGAAGCCCTCTGGGTCTGGCAGTTGGCTGTGTCCCAGCATTTTCTGTTAGCAACGCACATCCCGGGGGAATCCAACATGATAGTGGACAAGCTAAGCAGGGCAATATTACTCCCTCATGAGTGGTCTCTCAAACAACAGGTTGCGGATTTGATTTTGTGCAAATGGGGCCAGCCTTGCTGCGACCTTTTTGCCAGCCACATCAGTTCAAAATGCAGAAGCTACTTTTGCCCTAATACCACCTCCCGGTCATCCCCCAAGAGACGCACTTTTACACGATTGGCCCCCGGGTCTCCTATATGCATTTCCACCCTTCCCATTAATACCCAGATTTTTACAGAAAGCAAAATCGCTGGGAAGGACTGTTATACTCATAGCCCCCTACTGGCCTCGACAGATTTGGTTTCCGTTTCTCCACCGTCATCTGTTGGAAGATCCATGGATCCTGGACCCAGTTCCGGACCTTCTGACTTGCCCGTCAGGGATTCTTCATCCTTCTCTGCAGTCCCTGAAACTGACTGCTTGGCTAATCCACTTCCCCTAATTGCCAGGCTTCATTCAATTTCAGAAGATACAAAACAGATTCTCTTGTCTTCTCACAAGCCATCTACCAGGAAATTATATTGCAGTAAATGGAAAAGGTTCTCAATTTGGGCCAACACACAGAACATTGACCCTTTCCGAGCTCCGCTATCTTCGATTTTAGAATTTCTAACAAAAAATTTTAAGGAAGGGGCAGCAGCTGCTACAGTTAGAGTTCAGTTAGCTGCTTTCTCAAATTTTCACCTTGGTTTTGGTGGCTCAAATATTATGAGCCATAAATTATCTAAAACCTTCATATGAGACCTCCGATCAAAATTCCCTTTTCTCCCTGGAATTTAAACCTTGTGCTGTCTCAAATTATTATTCCCCCTTTTGAACCAACATCTTCTTGTGATTTAAAATTTTTATCTTGGAAAACTATATTTCTTGTGGCCATTACGTCTGCCCGCAGAGTGTCAGAACTTCAAGCATTATCTATCAGATCACTCTACATGATCTTCTATGCTGATAGAGTATCTCTCAGAACAAACCCCTCATTTTTACCTAAAGTCTGTTCCGAGTCAAATATCAATCAGGTCATTGAACTTGCCAGTCTTTTTCCCCAACCACTCTAGCAAATTGGAATGTGTGCTGCACAAACTTGATGTTCACAGACAGCTCAGATTTTATCTTGATAGAACTAAGGATATTAGGAAATCAGACCAACTTTTTGTATCCTTCTCAGAAGCAAGAAAAGGCAATCCGGTGGCTAAAACAACTTTATCTAAATGGCTATCCGATTGTATATACTTTGTTTATGAGAATGCGAGCATGCCTTTAACGCACAAACCAAAAGCTCATTCTACCAGAGCTGTCTCTACCTCTTCTGCTTTTCAAGCTAAATTGCCCCTTGACGATATTTGTGCTGCAGCCACTTGGTCTAAGCCTCATACCTTTAACAAACATTACAAAGTAGATAGGTATTCCTTTGGTTCTATGGTACTGAAGAACATACTCCCATGAGCCACCCAAGGCTGAGGGTGCTAGGGATGCTACCCATCAGGGAGAATAAACTGTGAGATTTAACAACTTCACATATAGAAGTTATGTACTTACCATAACGTTCCATGTGAGTTGTTTATCTCGCCTTTATTCTCACGTCCCTTGCTCCTTCCCCCTTCTGGCTGACTGTTGACTTAGAGGCTAGTACCATCCTGGTTATTCAAGATTTCTTCTTCCCTTTTGGGAAGTGTTCTTCATATATATATATATGTATGAGAGTATGTATATGTTGCATATATGTGTATGTATATGTGTGTGTATGTGTGGGTATATGTATATATATATATATATATATATATATCTATATATAGATCTGAGGTAATTCCAGCAGTGCATTGTAGGATAAGGGCTCAGTCTCAAGCTACTGGCAAACCTTGAGCTTGCTATCGGCCGAGTCGGAGCCGAGGATCGGCTCCAAACCCATCAGTGAGAATAAAGGCGAGATAAACAACTCACATGGAACGTTATGGTAAGTACATAACTTCTGTTTTTGCAGAATCTGTAATAATTGTAATGTCCAAATAATGGATGATGGTTTCAGTGATAGAGTGGGTAAATTCCAGGAAGTCAGTGCTATTATTCAACAATTCAAGAAAGTTTAGTTCCCTCTTATCCTCCTTCCAAAAAAATATTATATTGTCAAGGAACCACCCATAGAATGTCCAGTCTTTTGCATAAGAACTAGTGAATATATACTCTCTCCCCCAGAATGCTAGTACAATATTGGCAAAAGTGGGCACACATGCTGCTGCCATTGCCGCACCCTTCACTTGCTTGAATAACTGTTGTTCAAAAGTTATGATGTTGGTGTCCAACACCAGTTCCATCAATGTTCTTAGTGTTGGGATGCTGTTATGGCTAAGTGTAGAGTACTGGCAAAGGTATTGATAGAACCAATCTATACCCGTTTCATGTGGTATGACTGAAAATATGTCCTTAATATCTACTGTCTTAAAAATCAAGTTGTCAGTGTACATCTTTTTGTTGATTTTAGGCAAAAAAAAAAAGGTCCCACGAATTCTTAAGTATTTGCTAATTGCTGCAAGGTGCAATTGTTTTGTCAGGTATGTAAGGGATGTTGGGTTGTTGGGCCGCGATGGTGCAGCGGTTAGCGTTGTCGCCTCACAGCAAGAGGTTTTCCCATTCGATTCTTGGCTGGAGCTCCTTCTGTGTGGAGTCTGCATGTCCTCCCTGAGGTTGAGTGACGACAAAGACATGCAGGTAGGTGCATGTGTGAATGGGTGTGCCTTCCTTGAAGGTTGGGCGTTGGGCTGGCAACTCGGCACCATAAAAATCCACTGCCAATCATGAGTAGACCATAGTTCCACTGTGGCGACTCCTAACCGGGAAAAGCCAGAATACATTACTATAAGGGATGTTGGGTAAAAGTAGCTTCATTCTGATGAAGTTTCCATTAGAGAGACTAAAGCGCTCATAATAATTTTTTGTGTGGATCTGTTCTAGTTTCTTCATTTTGTGGACTATCAGTTTGTGTGGCGTTTTGTTCCTACTGGCTTTGGTATGGAGGGAACTGAGGACATGGATTCACCTACACTTACTACTTTGGCTCAAGCCATTCAGGTTTTAAACACTACTGTGGCGAATTTGGCCAGTCGGATGGAGAAAATGACCCAACAAGCCTGTAATACTAGTTTAGCGGCAAAAAGGAATGATCCGGGCCCAAACGGGGCAGGAATTAACTCTGGCAGTAGTTTGTTCAGTTTTAACAGTTCTGGCATTACACCAGCACAACAAGTACAGCAGGTTGCATCCAGCCAATCATGCGAGTCGGATTTGCATACGGTGTCATCAGTGATTTAAAATACAGGAAGAAACGGCTGTGGAGCTCCCTACAGTGGCCGTAACACCTTACTGCAATAGCTGGAAGGGGAGAAGGACTGGGAAATCGAAAATAGAGTTCAAACTCAAAATGTTGGTAGTATAATGAACAGTTACAAAACTTGGAAAAACTGACTTTGGACTATCGTAAGCTACAAATGGAGAGTAGCTATGTCAATTAATGTATCCGTACTGAAAGGATTCCAAAGGGCCTGAGATTGTGAAAGTTTCCAGCTATCCTGGTAAGGGACTCTTTACTTCACTTAGAGCTTTTGGAATTGTTTAACAAAAATGGTTGTGAACTTCTAAAATGCTTAATCAGGGACAATGATTGGAAAATGGCCTATCCATTGAACAAAATAAATATAGTGGATGAGAGCATGCAAAAGGACTTATTATTTGAAAGTAAAAAAGTGGATTATTTTAAAATGTTTGAAAAAATTGATTGTGCAATGTTTGAATTAAAGCAAAGGAAAATGCATAAACTGAGGAGGGATGAAAAGGAATATGGGGAGAATAGAGCTTATCCGTTACCGCCCAAAGGGCACGTAGTAATGTTGAGTACAGCATGCCTGATACAAACTGTGTCAACAACAACAACAGTAGTGACAACAGGGCAAGATGTTCTTTGTGTTTCACTGTTGCCGTCATTACATTTGGGTTATCTGCTTGCAGGTAGCCCTCAGTCGGCCTGATTAACAAAGTCTTGGGTCCTGTGTTGGTTGCTGATCCTTCTTCCATGATGTCAGGTTGTCAGGGGTATAAAAGATGCAGCAGACTCCATTAGGTTCATAGGTAGGTTCTAGGCTATTGGCCCTAGGGCCTATATATGCCTAGCCAAAAAATGTACCCTGGCTTTCACCACCCAAGAAAATTATTTTCCTGTGCCCCTGTCGAGCAGAGCCACAGAAGTGATCCCTGGGGTGAATTTCCCATTTCCCATACAATCATCAAGATTTTTCTTGAAGAGTGCTAATGAGGAGCTCTGTTTGACATAGGTGGTCTGTTCCATAGTATGAGAAGTCTCTGGGACAGGAATCTGTCCCTCCAGCATGTTCTGTTTATTGTGGTGACAAGGTTTAGGTCCCTAGAGCGTGTAGCTCGGAGGGATTGGGATTTCTTTAAGTGGAGCATGTCCAACAGCTCTGGGTTTGACATAGCATTGTATGTTAGGCAGAGATCGCCCCTGAGTAGGCGATATGCGATGGATTAAAGCTGTAGTTTTTTTAGACTGTTTGCGTAGGTCATCTGTTTGAGGCCAGTAATCCTCTTTGTGAGGTATTTCTGTGGTCTTTCCAGTTGTTGTAGATGTCTTGTGAGGTACATACCAAAAGGGGCGTTGTACTCTGTAATGGGTCTAATGAGTGATGAGTAGAGGGGAACAATGACCTCTTTTTTTTCTTGATGAGAATCCTTTTGTGATGAGATGAGCCACGTAAGAAGGATTTCCTGACCACTGTGGCAATGTGATTATCAAAGGAGAGACTACTGTCCACCTGTTTCCCAAGGTCTCATCACATTTTCGGCATTAAGTAGACTACCAGCTATGTGGTAGTTCATGGGTACAGAGTTTTTACCAAAGGGGATGACAATACACTTTTTGACATTGAGCTTCAGGCCATGGCTGACACCAGGCATCTGTCTCAGTGAGGCCCTTTTGTAGTATGTCCACATCGTTAAGAGTTTTGATTATGGCTCCTAGTTTGCAGTCATCTGCAAACTTTGTTAGCCAAAGACCTTCTGTGTTAGCCTGCACTTCAGAGAAGTAGATACCAAACAGGAGAGGACCCAGGACTGAACCCTGTGGTACTCCACTTGTCACTGGTCTGAAGTCGGATTTGGAATCTGCTACTTTCACAGTGTGGGTTCTGTCCCTGAGTCAGTTGGCAACCCATCTTGTGACATAGGGATTTATACCTAGTTTAGTGAGCTTATCTATAATTCAAGAGTGGGGGATGGTGTTGAAAGCCTTGGCGAGATCTAGATAAGCTGTGTGAACCATTTTACCCTCATCTATGGCTTTGGTGACTGGTTCAAAGAAGTCAGTCAGGTGTAGGAGACATGATCTGCCGTTTACAAATCCAAACTGGGTAGGGTCCAGAGTTTGGAGATTACCAATGTCTTTGTTTACGATTTCCACAATGATACGGTCTATGGCCTTGCAGACCAGGCTCGTCAGGCTAATGGGGCGGTAGTTCCCGGGGTCCGTCGTGGCTCCCTCTTTGTGGAGTGGGATAACCGTCGCAGTGCGCCATTCAATGGGTACAAAGCCTGAGGTGAGGCTATGATTGAACATGGTACTTGGGTAGGATGCCAGTTTATTCTGTAGTTCGTGTAGAATGCAGCCTGGGATATTGTCCGGTCCCATGGATGCTGTGTTCTTGGCTTTGGAGAGTGTATTTTTTTTACCTGTGCAGCCGTGATTATAGGAACTTTGCATTCTTCCGGTATAGAGATGGGCCCTTTAGGGGGTGAGAGGGGGTGAAGTTAGCACTGAACCTGTCTGCTAGGATGTTGGCGATATCAGTTGGTTCTGTATATTTAGTGCCATTGTTCTGTAACTCAGAGCAGATCTGAGTGTTCCCATTGAGATTCTTGACATAGCTATAGAATGCTTTGTGGTTGTCTTTAGAGTCAGTGGCAATTTTGTTTTCGTAACTAGCTTTGGAGGATTTTATGAGGGATCTCAGCTTCTTACTGAGGTTGACCAGGGAGTTCCTCCAGTCATGGGATTTTACTCTTTTTTTGCAACAGATTCTTTCTTCTGTTTTAGAGTTTGTTTGTGGCAGAGGACCACCAGATTGGCTTCCTTTTTTTGGAGGATAACATCTTGGTTCTATTAAGGATAGCATGATCCATGCACTCGTGTAAGTGCTTATAAAGTGCATGTGTGTAGGATTCAGCAGTCATACCTCTATTGTCCATCTGCATGGGTGTCGTGAAGTTTGCCACTTCTGTCTTAAGTGTGAAGTTGGCTTTGGAGAAGTTTTTTATGATGGTTTCCCTAACTGGGGGTGGGATGTGGATGTCTAGGATGATTAGCTTGTGGTCGGATCTGACCAACGAGGAATTGACCTCTGGTGTTGAATACCGGTTTCCCATGTTGGTAATGACTAGGTCTAGGATATTGCTGCCCCTGGTGGGGGTGTGAATAAGTTGATCCAAGGCATTGGAATTTATTAATTCTAGAAAACGTTGAGCAAAAGAGTTGGTACTTGAGTAGTTTTCCCAGTTAATGGTGGGGTAGTTGAAATTGCTCATTATTAGGGTGTTGCGTTGTACCCTAATACTTTCCAGTGCATCAAGAAATGAGGAGTGGGAATCCTGGGGCATGGTGGGGGGGGGGGGGTCTGTAGCAAGCTACAATTTGGATTGCGGTCTTGCCCAGAGTTAGTTGCACTTGGATAATCTCGGATGCATTATGCTGTGCAACAAGCCTGGAGGTGTGGATATCCTTAATGAATATGGACACGCCTCTGCTTTTAGTGCTTCGTTCTGGGTTTGGTGGCCGAAAGGTGTGGTATGAATTGTATACATCAGTCTTTCTTGCCATGCGGTGCCCGAAGCAGAAGCAGTTCACAAGTGCCAGTCGGCCGACTCCTGAAATTTTCGTTTTCGGGTTTCAGAACCAAAGTCTTGAACTAAAGCCAAGTACCTTGTTGGGGAAACTTTTTCTTGCTCCTTACCGATGTCAGTAAAAGTTAATAATTGCATTACTTGTGGAAAGCCAATACCTCATAAAGATTTTCATTCGTACTGTATTCCTTGCCTAGGCCCTGACCACAACATACCTTGCTGTCGGTTTTGTGCTTTATTTAATCGGCGCACTATTCGTCGTCTGCATATTTTTGCCTCTAAATATTTCGGTTCTCTGTTTAATTATCCAGAAATGTCATTTGTTAGCCATCCGACTACCGGGATTCTGAAAAAACGCTAAGATAAAGACAGAGACAGGCTGCCGAGGTCCAAAACTGCTGACTACGCTTCTCCTAAGCCAGTCGCCAGTTCGCCGGTACTCTGACGTTTCGCAGCCCCTGATACCTGCTACTTCTGATTCGCAGACCTCTACTGAGACCCATTCGGAGTCCAGTATGCCGCGAGATGCTTCAACTATGGAACCCGCGGATGTCTTTACCTTTGGCTCCGTAGCTGCTGTGCAGGCACTGGCTTCTGAGGGTGTATTCAGGCCTACGGACTTGCATATTAAACTGACTCCTCCTTCTTTACTTAGGCCTAAATCCCGAGCCATGCCTAAAAAAGCGACGCCCAGACCTCTATGCCTAAAAAACAAATAAGAATGGCTGAAGATCTTACAACTGTAATCAGGGGTAGCCCAACCCCCCCCCCCTCTTCTAAGAGGCCTAGGACTGAAGTTGATTATGAATCTACTGATCAGGATTCTGTTTTTTCTGATTCTTCTGATGATCTGGATTTGCCCTTATCTACTTATGAAGATTCTGATGCAGAGGACGCCATTCCCTCTGTTTCCCCTCCTGAGGATTTTTTTTTTGGGGAAACCTTACATACTCTAAGGGAGCATTTCCACTGGGAAAGCCAGGATTTTTCTGATTCAAAAAAGAGGCTTAGGGATTTCCTTCTCCTACCTAAGCATAGGCCTTTAGCTATTCCTCCTGTACTAGACATTGTTGATGATGCTTTTTCGGAATCTAGTTTGGCCCCCGATTCCTTACCTCCTGCTCCCAGAAAACCTGACTGATACTACAGGGTCCCTGATACACCTGACGACCTGACATCGTGGAAGAAGGGACAGCAACTGACGCAGGACCCAAGTCTGTTCCCCGGTCCCTTTAGAGGACCCCCCCCCCCCCGAGGAGGTCAGAGAGATTGAGGAACCAGAAGAAGGGGGAGACATTGTCACAACTACCAATACCCCACATACTCCAGGGGGAATTAGAGATGGAGGGGGAACAGATATTAGAGAATGCAAGTAACACCAATGTAGTTATTCTGCAAAACACAAGTGGGGACTTTGAAGTTTACAACTACAGTTGTATTGAATTTGATGGTCAGATAGCAGATTTGTTTCAGAAAGGTCTAACATTTGTTCCTAACAAAAAGGCTTCCATAGACCAAACTATAATTGACCTCAATCTTTTCACTAGAAAGCTGAATTTTGAATCCTTGGGCCTGAATAACATCAATGAGCAGTCAAGACATAAAATGCCTAGTACATTTAACCCCACCTTGCACCCTGCAGTGTTAACTTTTGAGAATTTATGTGAGAGAGACATAAGGGAAGTGTTCCTAAAAGGGGGAAATAATAGGGCTAACAACTTGAGTAACAGAGAGAGAAGTTACTCGGGGAAATATCTCAAAACCCAGAGATATGGGTCATGAAACCTGACAAAGGTGGGGGGCTTGGTCATTATGCATCATGACACATACACCAATAAAATGTTTAATCACTTATTTGGGGAAACTTATTGTGAAATTACTCTAAATGAAAAAAATATCCGCTATAATAAAGTTGACATTATGCTGGAAGAGTTACTTATGAACCAGCAGATTAACTTAGAACATCATCACGTCAGTAAAAAAAATCCCAAAATACCGACAATATTTGGGATCCCCAAGATTCACGAAGACCGTGCTGATCCCCCAGTTAGACCAATTGTTGATGCTCGAGCATCGAAGACTTCCCCATAGCTATGGCCAACTCAAGGACACTTTACTTGACTGCCCCTGGATACTTAAGGATTCGTGAGATTTTTTGTCTAAAATCAACAAAAAGATGTACACTGACAGCTTGTTTTTTATGACGGTAGATATTAAGAATTTATTTTCAGTCCTACCACATGAAACTGGTATAGCTGGTATACCATACCTCTGCCAGTACTCTACACTTAGCCATAATAGCATCCTAACACTAAGAACATTGATGGAACTGGTGTTGGACACCAACATCATAACTTTTGAACAACAGTTATTCAAGCAAGTGAAGGGTGTGGCAATGGCGGCAGCATGTGCCCCCATTTTTGCCAATATTGTACTGGCATTCTGGGAGAGTGAGTATATATTCACTAGTTCTTATGCAAAAGATTGGACATTCTATGGGCGGTTCCCTGACGATATAATAATTTTTTGGAAGGAGGATAAGAGGGAACTAAACTTCCTTGAATTGTTGAATAGCAGCACTGACTTCCTGGAATTTTACCCACTCTATCACTGAAACCAACGTCCACTATTTGGACATTACTGTTATTAAAGATTCTGCAAAACAACAGTTTACTTCCACTATATACCGAAAAGCCACTTTTTCAAACAGTCTTTTACATTTCACCAGCTGTCACCCCCTTCATCAAAAGAAGGCATTAGTAAAAGGTCAGGGGGTAAGACTAGCTAGGATGATTTCTGAACATGATGAGTTTGTTATGCAGATTAATATACTAAGACATATTAGAAAGGAGATGGTACCCTTTGAGCTATGTTGACAATATACTGCAATAGGTAATAAACAAAAGGTTAAGTGGATATTTTTTTACCCCTACTTGGTACAGGGGGAGGAATTCAGAACGAAGTAGACAAGAAAGTTGCAGTGCTTTTAAAAGGTCAGCTATATTTAAATTCAATCAGCAATTTTACAAGATTAAAAACATTATTCAGCACAACTGGAATATCTTTAGTACTGATCTAGAACAGATACAACTAGTAGGACCAGGCCCTAACATGGTGTACAAGAGAGACTGCAGCATAAAAAATATGCTGGAAAGACAGAAATACCACCCAGGTAGAGATATAAGGATGGTAAAAAGTGGTTACTGTCTTCAGTGCCAATACATTCTGGAAGCTAAAGACATCATGATCCCTAACTACGATAAACATACACTGAGGGAAAATGTCATGCAACAGTAAAGGTGTAGTTTATTTAGCCCTATGCTCCAAATGTCCGAGTTTCTACACTGGCAAAATTATAAATGCACTAAGGAACAGAATATAACATTACTATGATATAAACAAGGATGGTAAAAATGCACTAGCAACACACACTATTGCCAATGAAGGACATGGATTTAAATTGGTTATAATTGAACAGCTAACCTTGGGAGAAAGAGGGGGATCCCTCAATGACTTTTTGGAATTGTCAGAAGTAAAATGGCAAATAAGGGCAAATGCATGAGAGACCTGGAATTAATAGTGCCGTGTCCATTGGTTCTGTTCTTAGACTTAAGGTACAATTCTTTCTATAAAAGGAAGATATAGGATTGTTGCATTTTATGGACACATTGCAAATACTGTTGAGGATGTTTATGCATGTTATTTATGGGTTATACCTTGTAATTTTTATACATCCGAGTAACTGTTTTAAGATTTTTATTGTGTCATTTTAACATACTTTTGAGGATGGTTGCTTTAAGAAACTGTTTCACCAATTTATCAATTGTGTTTTACTAATTGCTGCAAGGTATAATTGTTTTGTCATGTATATAAGGGATGTTTGGTAAAAGTAGCTTCATTTTGATGAAGTTTCCATTAGAGAGACGAAAGCGCTCATAATAAATTTTTTTGGTGTGGATATGTACCTTGGTTTCTTCATTTTGTGGACCATCAGTTTGTGTGGCATTTTGTTCCTGCTGTTTTATGCTTAATGAATCTGTTAGCAAATTTGCAGACACCACAAAGTTGTCTTCTCTCGCAAATATAAAAGTTCAGTACATTATGCAAGAGGTTTTGGACACTGCACTAGGATGGAGAATATGGGGAACTGTGGTACATTTTTGGGATAATTCTTCCTATGTACTACTAAGCTATTGATCTGCGAGTATCGTAAGAAGCCTTGCCTTAAATTCATGGCAGTTTTTAACCCTCATATTTTGCTTACAAATAACCCAGAGACTGGCCAAATAAAGGTATGTTGTGATTTTTACAGGTTTCCTCATTCATGAGGAACCGAGGTACCAACAGAGGGTGAATTTGTGGTACCCATTCATTTGTCCAAGTTACGTTTGAATCGAGTAAGAGAAGTACTTTGCTTTCTATGGATTGGAAAACTGTTCAGTAAAAGGGATGTTTTGTGTTATGTTCCTCCCTCTCTGACATGTTCTACTTACACACTTTTAACTGTAAGTTAGTGAAAGGCGACTTTGTATTGATATATAAATATGTGAATAATAGATTTACATTTTTGTGGTGTTGAAATTGAGCATGCAAGGAAATATAGGAACAAACAGTTGTGTTTTGAGGTACCTAGGTTTAAAACTAACTAATAAATGAACTTCCACAGTAGATCAAGATTGTGGTAGCATGCTTCAGCTTTCCAAATTAGAAAACTGGACATCTAATCTGCCTTTAAGAAAGTAAACTGGCTGAGTGCAAGAATTTGATTCAACACTAAGTGGTTGCAAACGTTTTGATCAAACTCATAGCTTGCAGTAGGTCTTCATTCTGAACAATAGAGAGAGAAAGCTGCCTCTTAAGAGGTTCTGAGCATTTGAAGAAAATGGAAAAGGAGCAAGCAACCAAGATGTCTGCTGGCATGGAGGGCGATGCCTTTGTGACCGTAGAATTCTTTTAACTGCAGCAATTCCTACAATAACCTATGCGCCTCAACTCTGGGGAAGCATAGGTGTAATACCGGACTTTGTAATCAGCTGCTGTTCCCATAAGAAGCTGACATTGAGATGGCATTGGGGAGTATCTGTTGTACTAGGCCTTTCAATGAATGGTGGGTTTCACATAATGGTTTGTGGAATCCTGGCTGCTATATTGCCAAGCATATTCTGTGCACTTCCAGAAGCTGCTGCTCTTTAGAGGCTGTCCCATTAAGTTTTGGAGACTACAGGCCCATTGGAAGAGTAATTTTATTTATTTATTTTTTTTGCCAAAAAAAAAAAAAAAACTTGAACTGCCTAGATTGTATTTGGCAAGCCCTGAGACTTGGTGTCCATCCCACCAGCAATGCTTTTCTAAGTCCTTGATACATTTGATTGTGTATTTTCGTGGGCTGTGATGGTGTCACTGATGATGCCGGTTCCATTTTTCCTCCCCCCATAAACCTTGTACATATGGAATGGCACTCTACATGAAGAGGAAGCAACAACCTTCAGAACAATTATCTGAGTCAGAGGTTGGCAAAAAGGGTTGTCCTGTTCTGTTCTCTCCAGACTTGCCTCTTTAACGACAAGGAGTCATCATTGGTGTGGTGATAAGTCCCCCCTTGGGTGTGTTTGCCCCCCCCCACCACCATTAAATTAAAAGTTGACTCAGAGCTGACTCTGTATAAATTGTACTTTGACACTGAATGGCGTTCAGGAGTGAAACCAATGGCCTTTTCTCCAACAGTACTTATGAAGATGTTTTGGGATGCTCTTCATCTGGTTGGGTGGAGGAGTATTTTAGTCCTTCTAGAATTTGGTGGTGGTTCTGGTAATAGTCATCTCTGGATATAGTAAGTGGATTAGAGTTTATGCCAACTTTGTAGTACATTGCCAAACACTTTAAGGTTGCATATTGGACAGAGTTGATAAGAAAATAAACACTTCTGCCATTCTATGTATAATGGCTTGTTTGCAAAACCCACAATTGCCAGTATCAAGAACACTTTCTAAAGCAAATTTCTAAATGTGTGAGGAGCTGTCAGACACAGCCCCAAAGCAGCACCTTTTCACAGTTCCCTTTGACTGCTTTAAAGGTCAGTAAGTAATCTATCAGATGTGGATACGATGCTGTAGATGCCTGTAATTTGGCAGCTGCCACAGTCTTTATCAAACTCCCGTGTGTGGCTGTAAGGATGGGTCTTTCATGAGTATGTTTAAGGTTGGTTGTTAAACCATTTAGACAAAGAATTGCTTTTTTGGATCTCCCACACATATGACTTAAGAAATTGGAGGGCGACAGCAGAACTGTTTGTTTAAGTGGTGATATAGACTTTTCACTCCACGTTAACAAAATATATTAATTTTACCCCCAAAGTGTCTGTGCCTTTAATAAGTGTCATGTCAAACAGTGCAAGGGCATTAAAGAAGAATCGATGGATAGGAGGCAGGAACGGAAACAAGTAGTCGGTTGCGGATAGGGGGCAGGGACTGAATCAAGTAGCCAGTTGCGGAGTTCGGGTAGTGGTAGCTAAACATGTTTCTCCCAGTTCTGACTATCTCATTGTCTCCCTTTCTTCCTGTACTCTCTCTACAACCCACTTAGGAGGAAGACATTTTTTTCCTTTTCAGAGTACCATGGATTGAGTTATTTTTAGACCTGTGAGTGAGGGAAGCTTGTGTGTGTGTGTGTGTGTGTGTGTGTGTGTGTGTGTGTGTGTGTGTGTGTGTGTGTGTGTGTAAGATATAGAATTGAACAAAATCAATTTTAAGTCCCTTCCAGCATTCATGCAGAATGCCTCCCATTCCTTTAAAACATAGCTTTGACAGGACTCATCGTAACTCAAGTCTGTCCTTAAATTCCAGTGGCTGCGTCTGGAGCCTTTCATCAAAATCGTGTTAAACCTTAACAATTCTAATTGTTCATTTCTAGAGCCATAAGTATTACTAAAGTCTAAATAGCAAATTATTCAACACTAGCTGATATTTACAGTGTTGACCTTTTTGAAGTTCATTGGTTTGTAGGTTGTAACTAGATATCTATGGGGATAACTAAGGATTTGTGTGTGTGGGGTTTTGTGATAATACTTTTCTTTTTGATGGCATGTGTCCATGAGGGGCACTAGGACCAGATCGGGGGTAAATTTGCGATTTCCCATCCAGTCGTAAGGTTTTGTTTGAATGGGATTAGTTATGAACTCTGTTTTTTCAGGGATGGGAGAAAGAGGGATTGAAGACGGCCTCAAAGATTCATCTTCCACATTGCCCAGACTGGGATTGTACCCCCCCCCCTCCTCCTGAGGAAGTGACTTTGAGAGTTGACCTATGATGCTATAACCCTTCCCTGAGTTTTCCAATTTAAATTTTTTTTTTTGAGACATGGACTGAACAGCCCATGGGTACTCCTTCCTCTGAACATAAGCTTTCCAGATACCTGACGTTCAGGCCTTTGTCTGCAGCCTTAGGCATGTCCTCTTAAGTCTCTTCCATAACCCCCCTCCATAGGTATGTATTTGACTGGTGCAAGATGGTGAGTGCCAGTCAAAACTCAGATTGAATTGGGTTTTACCCTTTGAGTTTCAGGGGTGACGAGAGAAAGGTCCCTTTCCACTGTTGCTTCTTTGGGTCCTAGTCCAGTACTAGGTGTGCTGATGCTGTTAATTCAACAGTCTACTCCTAGGTTAGTCTCAGCAGTAGCTGTTGCATTGATGCCAACCACCTCCTCTGTGCTGGTAGCTTTCGCACCAGCCTGGTTAGTACCAGTGGTCACTGTGGTGCTCAGGTCTTTTGATGCTAGCTAGTAGATGTCAGTGTTGACCCCTCTTGGCATGGGTGTCGACACTGGTTCCTGGATCTGCATGAGTCTCTTTGGTATCACTGTTTTTGGCATTGAGGCCATTTGATCCACCAACTTCTCTGGTGCTGAGATTATTGGTGTTGACTGTTGAGAAATCAGAAGCAGCTGAGTCGCTGTTTAGGGTCTGAAGATTCCTTGTAGTAGCATGCTGCACCCAGCAACCATCTGTTTGAAACTTTGGCTCACATCAACTTCACCCCAAAGAAGCAGTGGAGCAGGAAAAGCCACCATAGAGAGAGAGAATGCTATACAGACTTGAGTTTTCCTTTCTTTTCCTTAGGTGATGCCTCAAGTGTCCCCTTGACCAGAAGATAAAGGAGAAAACAGCATGACTTCTTCATGAAGTGTTGTGCACTGGGTACAGATTTAAGACAGGGGCCTCCCCCTCTTCTCCTCCTGATGACATCAGAATTGGGGATGTTCTTGTGCTAAGACGTTATAAGGGGGTTTTGTTTCACCAACCCAATCTCTTCTAAAGAAGGAATCCTTCTCTGCTGCTCCAAATTCTTAGGTGGATTCCTGTGGGACTGTGTGGTTTGTTTTGTCTTACAGAGGGGCTTGGTGAGAGCTTTATGTAGTACAACCTGTCCAGAGGAAGGCTGTCATTAGCCTCTGACTTCCTAAGGATACGACTGTATTAGAATAAGAAACCATTAGTTGACTCCATTGTAGCTTCAGTTTTCAGGAAAGGACCATTGGGAGGGACCCCAGTGATCATTCCTTGACAAGGAATTTCTGTCTGTAGAGTTCTTTGAGAAGGCTGTGTTCATCAGTTGCTTTCACATCAAGGGTTCTTGACCATCTCTGGTACACTTTGCAAGATTTCTGTGTGCTTTTACAGAGAAAGCACTACAAATGCTGAGTAGATTTCCTCATTGGGAAAATGCAGCCTTAGGCTGACTATCCAGGTGTCAACCCTCAATGACAGTTTCCACACACTGTACAGCTTTTGCGCAGTGCTGCAGATGGAACAGCTCATACTGCTGTCTCAAGCATTACATGTGACCTTACCCTCGATTCTGTTGTTATTGAGTGCAAGACTTCAAGGCATCATTTCCACTGTCCATTTGACTTTTATTCTTTAGACTTTAGGACAAGGACACTCTGCAGAAGAGTGAGAAAAGGGGAAAACACTTGTTGAAGTTAGGGTGAATTTTGCCAATTCCCATTAAAAACTTTCTTGAAAGTAAGAATACAAGGAACTTGAGGCTCGGGAAGTCCCAACCACCCCAGATTGAGCAGCAACATTCATGTAAAAACTGTTTTCATGGTGGAGATCAGAGCAGACTTCTTGGAGGCAGACTGTAAAATCATCAGTGTTTACATATTCCTATCTTGGTAGGAAACTACAGAGCACCTCACAGCAAGAGGTTCTCCGGTTTGATTCTTGGCTGGAGCTCCTTCTGCGAGGAGTCTGCATGTCCTCCTTGTGGTAGAGTGAACTTTAAAGACATGCAAGTAGGTGTGTGCTTGTGCCTTCTGTGAAGGTTGGGTGCCGGGCTGGCAACTTGACACCGTAAAAATCCACTGCCAATCTGTGTGGACATGAAATCCTAAGTAGCCTGGTGTTATAACAGCAGCTATACATGTCCCTTCTTATCACTGTTGCAGTATTCTTCACTCTTGGGATATCCTGCCAAGGATAGTCAAATGTCTGGCCAGCATACCAAATCCTTTGCACCTTCTGGGTGCTGTATGTCCTACATGCATGTTGTAAAGTACATACATGACATACAAATGCCTAATCCTCAAGCTGTGGCGACCCCTAACCGAGAAAAGCCAAAAGACCTTTTCACTGTAAAAAGACAGTGAACTTTCCACTGAGATCCAGTAAGATCTTTTAACATACATGTGGAGAAAACCAGATTCCATATGATCGCACAGTGCTTTTCATCCTTTCATACTTGTAATAAGACTGGATGTGCTGTTAATGCCAGGATGCCCATCTACAAATATAGATGGTCATGGCATCCAATTCCTGCAGTTTAGGAATAGGAACTAGTCATTACCAGATCAGAACCCTGTTAGTTGTCATCGTTCATCAGATGCACAGCAGGCTTAGCAGCCTACCTAAGGTGGCAGTAATCAGGATATTCTCCTGTCTAGATAATTGGTTTCTAGTGGCTACAGCAGGGAAGTCTCACACTCGAGTCAGTGATCAGTTGCTACTTTTTTATGGTCCTTGAGAATTTCAGTGAACACTGCAGAATCCCAGTTGAAGTCATCACAGGCACACACCGATGTTCTTCATCTCACATTGCTGCAGTCCTAACACTTGGGTAGTCCGCTGTCCCTCGGTCGGCCCGAATATCAGAGTATAAGGCTGACGTCGGTCAAGGCGCATTTGACTGACATCAGAACGTCAGGGTACAAATGCGTATGACCGACGTCATATCCTCAGTCTTTTTTGCCGCATGGTCCGATGCAGAAGCAGTGTTGCAAGTGCCGTTCGGCGTTCTGAAATTTTTCGAATTCGGAGTTTCAGACCGAAGTCAGAGTTGGTTAAGTACCCCGTTGGGGAATATTTTGGTTTTTCTTGCCTCAGTGGTTTACCGGATGTCAGAAAAAGTGAATAACTGTATTTCTTGTGGGAAACAGATACCGCATAGAGATTACCATAATTTGTGTATACCTTGTTTGGGACCTGAGCACGACGTTGTTGGGTGTCGCTTTTGTGCTAGGTTCAATAAACGCACTATAAAGCGTAGGTTGGATTGTGCCAGGTTGGTCTTTGGGAAGCGGTGCAATTACAATATGCCATCGGATGCTCCGACGCCGGCTTCCTCAAAGAAGCGCAAGGACAAGGCAGTTAAACCTAGGTTAGAGGAGTCATCCGAACCGGACGCCGGTTCTTTAGAGGCGTCAGTGGAACTGGTGGTTCCGACGGAGGCCTCTATGGAGTCCCAGGGAGAAACTGTGTTTTTACAGGATGTGGCCTCCCAGGAGGCAGGTCAGGCTGTAGGGGCTTCTCAGATAACTGTACTCCCCTCCCTTCCTAAGGTGTCTAGGCCCTCTCTTTCGGCTAGAGGCAGGTCTAGTTTTGCTTCTGTGGGTGTCACTCCTAGTTCTTCAGGTTCTGTACCCAAAAAGCACATGCTTAAAATGGCAGAAGATTTAATTACTTTAATTAGGGGCTCTATGCCCCCTCCTGATAAGAGGCCTAGGATGGAACCTGTGTTGGGGGATTATGAGCAGGCTTCGGATGTGTCTGAGTCTTCGGCTGAAGACTTGCAGGAGTATTCTCATTATTCTGATTCTGATGTGGATGATTCTACTCCTTCTGCTTCTCCTCCTGAGGATTTTTCTTTTCAGAGACCCTTCACTCCATGAGAGAGCATTTTAAATGGGAAGGTCAGGATTTCTCTGATTCCAGGAAAAGGCTTAGGGAATTTTTGTTTTTGCCCCAGCATAGGCCTTTAGCTATACCTCCTGTTCTGAATGTAGTGGAAGATGTGTTTGCAGAGGCTTCGCTTAATCCTGATTCTTTGCCTCCTGCTCCTGTTAAACCAGACAGGTATTACAGGGTGCCTGAAGCTCATAAGTATCTTTTTAAGAGTCCTAGGGCAGACCCAGAAACTGTTAGCCAGGGGCCTAAGGGTGTAAAGGCTTCTGTTGTCAAGAATCCGGTTCCTGCAGATAGAGGCCAGGGCCTTGGATAGATGGGGAAAGAAAGTTTATACTTCTTCCACTCTAGCCATGAGAGCTTTGAATTGCCAGTTTCACATGTTGAAATATCAAAATTATCTCCTTTCACAGTTGAAATCTAAGGTTGATGCTCTGGCAGAAGGTCTTGATTGTAAAGAGTTACAAGATTTAGTGCATGTTTCTGAACAGGTGGGTAAGCATTCTTTGCAATGTGGTTTTGATGCTGTACAGGCCTCGCCTAGGGTGGCTGCCACTGGGTCAGTTCTTCGCAGGCATGCCTGGCTGAGGGATCAAAATTTATCTGACCATGTTAAAACTAGGATTTTGGATGCCCCTTTGCAATCTGATGTCTTGTTTGGTTCTCCTGTTGAGGCAGTTTTAAAGAAAATGGAAGACAAGGCTAAGTCTATGCAGACTGTTAAAGATTTTTTGCAGGTTCAGCCTCCAAAGTTTAGTAGAAATTGGCCTACTAAAGGGTGGACGATCCTTCTTATGATTCCCAGTCTAGGGGTAGATCTAGACGTGGCAGGGGCAGAGGTCAGGGCTCTTTCAGGCCTAGGACAGGGAGTTCTCCTGCACAGTCTTCGGTGAGGGCAGGGGTCAGTCCTTTCGTAAACAGACCCAATGACCTACCTTTTCAGCTGCCAGAACCTTCTCGCCTGGCAGCACCTTTGGGAGGAAGGTTGGCACTTTTCAAAGAAAATTGGAGTTTGATTACCCAAGACAGATGGGTACTGGATATCATACATCACGGTTACAGGTTTTATTTCCATACCTTGCCTCCTTTCAAAGGCATGCCAGACATTCCTCCTCAACAAAGAATAGAGGCTCACAAGCAAATTTCTCTGTTACTCCAAATAGGGGCCATACAGCCGGTTCCTTTGCAAGAAAAGGGCCTAGGATTTTATTCTCGCCTGTTCCTGGTGCCAAAAAAGGGGAACACGTGGAGACCAATTTTGGATTTGTCTATCCTCAACACTTATCTGGACATTCCCAAGTTCAAAATGTTGACGTTACAACAGCTTTTACCTCTGCTGGGCAAGGATCACTGGATGGTAACTTTGGATCTCAAGGAGGCTTACCTTCATGTTCCTATCAGGCTAAGTTGCAGGAAGTATCTGCGTTTTCGGACTGGGACTTCTCACTATCAGTTCTCTGCATTGCCCTTTGGCTTATCTACTGCGCCCAGAGTATTTACAAAAGTTCTGGCTCCAGTGATAGCTTTCTTCAGGCTAAAAGGAATACAAATCTATCCTTATTTGGACGATTGCCTGATACTGGCTCAAGGAAGGACGAGCTTCTTCGTCATTTGGAATATGTGATAGCAGTGCTAAGATGCCTGGGGTATTCTGTGAACGAAATAAAGTCCAGTCTAGTACCCTCTCAAGACATGTGCTTTCTGGGAGTGAGACTGAATACAGCATCCCAGATGGCCTTTCTAACCCCGGACAAACAAAAGAATCTTTCCCTTTACTTCCATCATCTATCTCTTCAGTCCGGGCTGACTGCAAGGACAGTCCTTCAAGCCTTAGGGTTCATGGCATCTTGTATTCTGGTGCTTCCCAATGCCAAACTGCATATGAGGAAGTTGCAATGGTATCTCAAAAATGTTTGGACACAGCACTGCCAGCATCTGGACACTGTCATTCAAATAATACCTTGCATTCAGAAGGAATTTTTGTGGTGGGCTCAGGAATGTCACCTAAACAAGGGACTCTCTGTGACCCGGCCAGAGGCGAGTCAAATTTTAACAGATGCCTCAGACAAAGCTTGGGGAGCTCATCTAAATGGAAAGTGGATACAAGACAAGTGGCCTGTCAGACTACAGCATCTACATATCAACTTGAAGGAGATGTTAGCAGTCCAGTTTGCATTAATAGCTTTCAAGGATTTACTTCTTCCAGGGCAGGTGTTGATTCTAACAGACAACACAGCTGTCATGTGGTACATCAACAAGCAAGGGGAACACATTCTTATCCTCTATGCAGGCAAGCGATGATTTTGTGGGAGACTGCTCTCAGTTTACAACTAAGTCTTCAGGCAAGGTTTCTGCCGGGAGCACAGAACTCCTTAGCAGATGTGTTAAGCAGACAAATCATGGATCCCCACGAGTGGAAACTGGATCTTCATGTATTTCAGAAATTGACAGTGTCCTGGGGAACTCCAGACATAGATCTGTTCGCTTCTCCACTAAACCACCAGCTGCCAAAGTTTTGCACGAAAAGGTTTCATCCCACAGCTTGGAAAGTGGATGTTCTTTCTTTCAGTTGGAAAAATCTTCATGTGTATGCCTTTCCACCTCTGCCTCTCCTCCCAAAGGTACTTCTGAAGGTCAGACAGGACAAGCCAAGGATGATTTTGATAGCTCCAGATTGGCCTCGACAGCACTGGTACCCATTACTGAGAAGTCTGGTACGGAAGCCTCCATGGCCTTTGCCTTTGATTCCTCATCTGTTGTCCCAGGAGGACAGTCATTTGCTCAATGTCAAGCTTCACTCTCTTCACTAACAGCATGGCATATTCTGTTTTAAACCATAAAGGGTCTCAACTTCCACAACAAGTTTTGAATGTGATTTTGGAAGCTAGAAGGCCTAGTACAAGGAAAGTGTACGCAGATAAATGGAAGAGATTTTTATTTTGGAGTGCAGCTAAGGATTTGGATGTTTCTGAGCCTGATTTAAGTGTGGCTCTTCAATATCTTACTGAGTTATTGGACAAAGGTTTGTCCTTCTCTTCTATTAAGATTCATGCTGCAGCAATTTCAGCTCACTACGACTGTGACCCACCATTGTTTTCTCATCCTTTGTTCAAGCAATTTATTAGAGGGGCAAAGAATATAAGACCCCCACGAAGAGCTCCTGCTCCTGCTTGGGATCTCAATTTTGTGTTGGAGAAACTCACTCTACAACCTTTTGAGCCTGCAGCTACTGCTGAGTTGAAATATTTGTCATGGAAGACTGCTTTTTTGTTGGCCATTACCTCTGCAAGAAGGGTTTCTGAATTGCAGGCCCTTATGGCAGTTGAGCCTTTCTTGATTTTCCATAAGGATAGGGTATCTTTACGCTCTACTCCTCCCTTTATGCCTAAAGTGGTTTCTAGTGTGGCTTTAAACCAAACTATTCATTTGCCTACTTTTTATGCAAATCCCCAAACTAAAGGGGAAAAGATTTTGCACACTTTAGATGTACACAGGCAGTTGCGATATTATTTGGACAGAACTAAAGGGTTCAGACAATCTCAGCAGTTATTAGTTTCTTTTGCTTTGTGCTCTCAGGGCAAGCCCGTGTCAAAACAAACTATTTCTAAGTGGATTGGATTTTGCATTGCTTTCTGTTATTCCCATCATGGCAAAGAGATTCCAGCTGGGATTAGGCCTCATTCCACTAGGGCTACTGCCACTTCAACAGCTTTTGAGGGGGTGGCTACTAAGGATATTTTGGAGGCAGCCACTTGGAGTTCAGTGCATACCTTCTCTAGGCATTACCACCTTCCTCTGTACTCTAAATCCAGGGCTGGTTTTGCCACTGCTGTGTTGCAGGGCATTTTGGCAGCCCCTGCTTCATTATAGTTTAGCCATCCTCCCTTACCTCTGCTTTGGGATTCTACCCAAGTGTTAGGACTGCAGCAATGTGAGATGAAGAACATAGTACAGTTTTGTACCTACCATAAATGTAGATGTTCGAAGATCCACATTGCTGCAGTCCAATTTACCCTCCCTCCTTCCCCTCTGTTGTTTGAGGTGGTTGTGTGGGCTGGGTTATCCCTCTGAGGTATAGTGTATATATTGTATATATTGTACATCTTTTTGGTGTTAGGCTGGTTGGTTGTTTAATTGTTGTCTATGGGTTTTGACCTTTCTTTTTAGGGTCTTCTGACATCTGGGGCAAGAAAAGACTGAGGATATGACGTCGGTCATGCGCATTTGTACCCTGACGTTCTGATGTCAGTCAAATGCGCCTTGACCGACGTCAGCCTTATACTCTGATATTCGGGCCGACCGAGGGACAGCGGACTACCCAAGTGTTAGGACTGCAGCAATGTGGATCTTCGAACATCTACATTTATGGTAGGTACAAAACTGTACTTTATAGCGGAGTCACCTGGACATGAAATCCTAAGTAGCCTGGTGTTATAACAGCAACTATACATGTCCTTTCTTATCACTGTTGCAGTATTCTTCACTCTTGGGATATCCTGACAAGGGTAGTCAAATGTCTGGCCAGCATACCAAACCCTTTGCACCTTCTGGGTGCTGTATGTCCTACATGCACATTGTAAGGTACGTACGTGACATACAAATGCCTAATCCTCAACTTCTTTGCTGGCAGTCTGAACTCTGCCTTTGAATTTGGTCTGCAAGCCATTCATCTAGTTGGTTAAGCTGCTGTGCCTTCTAAAGATAGGTGACCTATTGGGGTCTCCCCCCCCTTCCTTTTTACTTTAATTTGCATGTTATCCAGAAAGGAAAAATGTCAGTGTGGTTGGCAGATTCCCCATAAAGATATTCACAAGAAATGTCTTTTTTTGTGTGGGTCCTGCAACTACCGTATGCAGTGAGAGATTTGTTTTTGGCATTTGTCCCGAAGAGACTTGGGAGTTGTCTGTCATCTCTTTTCCATTTATTTGGAGGATAAGTTGTTGAAGCTTTTGGTTCAGGGTACTGTGGCCGAATTTGCCTGCCCTAGTGTTCAGAAGAAAGCCAAAAAGTCACCTACTAACCCAGCTTGCTGTCCAGTTTACACTGGATGTCTCCATTGGGTTGGATGAAGAATCCAAGAACAGTCTGGTGCCAACTTCAGCTCTCTCTGCCGCATCGCAGTTGGAGAGTAGTACGGAGCTGTCTACCTGTACATCTGCTGAGGCTGTGCCTATGTCTGTTGCAGATGTGGATGGGGTGTAGTCTGTTGGGCAGAATCTTGAAATAGGTGATTCGTCCTCAATGTTACCACTGAGGGCATTGAATAAACCACATAATGTATCCCCAGAAGGGTACTATGAATGAAATGCTTAAGAATGGTGAAGGACTTCTTGATTTTCTGTCTGAGCTTCGGCCTTCCATCTCCTAGTTATGTATAACATTTATTTGTTTATGGCAGAATGTTATGGGCAAGGCGGCTAGAGCTGCAGGATATGGAGTTGACATTTAATTGATGCCTCTGCTTGTGGTTAACCACTTTTGTGAAGGATACCCAAGAATCGTTTTAGTTTTACCATTCGGATTAGATTCTTGTAGTAAGGGTGGTGCGTTTCACCATCCACAGCATTTCTTTGAGCAGATGCTGAGGATAAAGCTTGCAGTGTGTTCAGAACAGACCACTTTTACCTACAAGACTTGGACAAGACATGGGGTGAGGGGACGGGTCATTCAAGGTTTTAGGGCAGCTGTTGTCTTCCTTTCTGTGGACCACCTTAGTCCTGATTTGTTATCATAGGTTCATATGTTTGTACTAGGCTATTAACCACCAGGGTCTTTATAAGCCTAGCTGTGCAATCCAACCTAATTTTGTCCTCTAGTGTATTGATGCCTGTATGGTGGCGTATGTTAGTAATGAGGTAGCTAAGGTGTGTATGTGGTGGGGGGGTGGGGTGGGCATGTTAGTTTGGGATTAGTTAACTTATTGCCAGCCTCTGCCCATTAGAGACATTGTGATCAGATGAGGGGTGAATTTGCTTTCCCATCCAGTGATCAAGGTTTTGCTTGAAAAGGGTCAAGGATGAACTCCACTTCACATAGATGGGGGGAGCCTGTTCCATAGTGCAGGGATTCTCTGTGTAGTCTAATTGCCTGTCTTGACTGGTGGTGGGGAGGAGATTTTCTCTCCATGACCCAGCTTGGCTTTTGATAACTAGGGGAGGAATAAATAAGGGAAGACAGTACCAAAAGAATATTTTGATTTTTAAAAATGTTCGTTATCCTAGAACATACTTCTAGACTAATTTATCACCAGCCATTTACTCACAATCCTTTGCAGTTTTACAGTGCTGTAAATCTGTTTGGCCAACTTAGGCAGTAGTAATTGAATTTCAGGCTTGCTGGTCTAGTGCTTCTGTTTTAGGAAGTGAGCTTTATAGTTCTGTTCTTGGTTTTCTAAGTAGTTTGTTTGTCTAGCTCGGTTGATTTGTTTTCTGTTAACTATCATGATTGCAGTTGGACTCCTCTTCCTCTAAGAATGTTAAGTTTTGTTGCTGTGGTTCTTTTGTTTGCATACATCGTCTTTCGGTACTGCAGAAACAGGACTTCATCCTTTAAAATTGAAGTATGCAAAATGTTCACCTAAACATTTGACACATTATTCTGAATGTTGTGCTGTTTGACTAGAATTTGAGGAATCCACAGTTAAGCAAGGATAAACGCTGCAGTTAGGGGAAACTTAAGGCTGTCCTGCTGTTTTGTCCTTTCACTGTTTCACCCATCACTGGCTAAGGATTTAGGTAAGAGAAGGTGAAGCTGTTAAGGATTCTGCACTCAGTACTAAAGGAGACCGATACACAGATGTTTCAGAACTTGGTTTCAACCCTTGATGTGCTGATTATTGAGGATGCTTTTGCATCCTGGTTTTACTGGAAGAGCTCACCCAGACTCGTTGCTGTGAGGGAAAGGCTAGTTTGTGTTTCCTTTCTTGTATTTTGTATTACTTAATTGCCACCTTCTATTTTGTATGTTGTGATTTATTTTCTTTGTACTGTTTTACTTGCATTTTACTTTTAATTGCAATTAAAAGTAGGAAATAAACCACAGCTGTGACTGTTGAATCGCGCAGAAATTGACTCTGTACCAGTGTGAAAAGAAATTGTTTAGGCAATGCCAAACTGAAAGCATTTCTGGCATAGCAAATCAAAACCAAGAAAATCTAAAGGTATTACTGCTCGATATTAGGAGTCTAAATGAAAAACTCTACTCCCTAGAAGCTCCCGTCACTCGAGAATGCTGACATCTGTGCTGTCACTGAGACATGTTTTAAAGCTGCGGGGAACACACTGACAGTGCAAGGTTATAATGCCTTCCACACATTTAGATTGGACACTACACGGGGGTAAAGGTGGAGGTGTTTCGATTTACATCAAAAATAAATATACTCAGGGCTAGTCAAACAGGACAATGCACTTAAGCTACTCTGTTCAAACTGCTATAGGCAAAAGCCAGTACCATTTCCTTGCAAGCTATAGGTCCCCCTTTATGACCCAGGAAAACCATGCCATATATTTAAGCTTACTGGAAACGCTCACCATCCAACCCAATACCATATTCATGGGCGACTTTAATTTCACCACTATTAACTAGAATTCCTATGTGACACAAGACATACAGGCATGGCGGTTCCTGGATTTTGTAAACGCAAACTCCCTGCACCAAATTGTCAGTACACCAACCAAGGGTACAACCATGCTGGATCTGGTCCTCACTAATATGGGAGAGTGCTGCACACCCCCTAGTGTAATGTCTTCTCTGGAAAGGTTGCACCACAAAATGGTCTCCTTTGAAATAAAAATAAAATCTGGACCCCCAGGAATATTCAGGAACTACTCTTAAGGCTAACTTACTGCTATTAAGTGGTAACCTGGCAAAATTTGAAGCCCTCATAAACCCTGAGAGCACTGCTGCCTATGCAAGCATGTTAATAGCTGCATAGAGGTAGCTGAAACCACCAGGAAATACAGAACTAACTCAAAAAATCCTGGTGGAGTCGCAAAATCAATAGGCTGTATAACAGAAGGAAGAAAATCATGGCAAAAATTAGGAGGTGCAGCACCCAGCAGGATAAAAGCACTCTCATCAAACTAAATGAACAACTCAGGACAGATAGTCTACCAAAGCCAAATAGAGGTAAATTTGGCCTCCTAGGCCAAGGGCAAACACAAGGGATTCTTAAGCTATGTCCGCAACCTCAAAACGCAATACACAGTTGTGTGTAGAGCGCATTGTAAATGGATCCACCTGTACTAAGCTAGACAATATAGCAAACCTATTGGCTGAAAAATTCAGCTCCAACTTTACCCCTGTCTCCCCCTCAACCTTTTTGCAGAAATACCATCAAATACAACTCCCCCTGCTGTCGCTAGGGAACAGGTACTTAATGGTCCCTCTAAGGCCAAGAACACTATCAATGGTCCCAGACAGTATCCCTGGATTCCTTCTAAATAGCATGAACCTATCAATCTGTAGAATTGCTGTTTCACTGTAGCCTCCAAACAGGCTTTGTGCCTCATGAATGGAGAATGGCAGCAGTTGTACCTCTGCACAAAGATGGGGCATCTACAAGACCCATAAATGTCACTAGTCTTACTTGCAAAGCCATGGAAAGAAGAATTCTGGGGAAAGAATTATGAAAATTATCAGTAATGATGTAGTAAACCTCCAGACACTGGACCCAACCCAGTTTGGTTTCATCAAGGCCAGGTCATGCCTGCTCAACCTGGTGGATTACTATTAGGTCACCAAAGCAATGGATGAAGGCAAAATGGTTCACACTGCCTGTAAATGTTTCATCTCCCAAGCCCCTGCTTAAACTTATCAAGGGTACCAGAACTTATCAGAGATTTGGGATGCATGGTTAGACTTAAAAAGGTCCTTTTCAGAAAAGAGCTAATGGAGAGTTTTCATGGATTTGCAAGTAGTTGTTCATTATTCCAGATTCTTTTGTGTCTCAAAAACGTAAGTGATCCCAGACCAGTGTTCATCCACGGGGCGTCTTCCCATTCTTATCCATAAAAGGTAGGAGGTGCTCTTTGGCTCTTCATGATGCTTATATCCCCATCAGGCTATCCAAGAAGCAGAGGAGATTCCTACAGTTATGAATAGGAAGTGACATCTGTCATACTGTCCATCTTCATATCAACACTGCAGTGGAGCTACCCAGTAATTGCAGGATGCATCTGGATTAGTGAGCTTTCCACAGCCAAATTGCCACTGTGCAGCCCTTTAGCTTGGACATTGTTATACCTGTGATAATCACTGAAGTTTTTGCTGTTGGCTGGCAGCCCATGGACGGTGGTCCCACCAAGAACATTTTACATATCATTGTTTTAGAGGTGATTGCTTTTCTGCAACACTTCCGGAGTTCCTCTCACTGGCTAATTTTTCCATCCATTTGGACAGTGTTAACACTAGTTTTAATACATCAACAAGCTGTGAGGTATACTTTCCATTTCCCTTTTACAAGAAGGCTCTGAACGTCTTGCAGTGAACTATCCATAATGGCCATATTAAAAATGCAGTATTGGGCATCATTTGTGTTATAGCTGCTGTTTGGTTATCTGTAATTACTTTTGCAAAGCACATTCAATTTGGCTAATTTATTAGGGTCACAAGTGGATAAGGACATATTTCCCTAAGACAGCCACCCAGCAATGTAAGCTGCAAAGCTTTGTGAGCTTGACATATGTCAATCCAGGTCTGTTTTAGGGCCACATCGGGTATGGTTCAATAGTGCAGTCACATATGTGTGTATGCTGGTAACTCTCCCACTAGTTTACTGCTCAGTCTACTCATTTTCATGGTGGATATGAAAATTGTGGGATTTGACCTAATGCTTAACCTGTGAAGGGGCCTGTCTGCAGGTAGCAACATACTCTGTCTCACTGCCTTTTCTTCTGCAGTCTTCTACATCTTTTGCTTGGTCAGGAATCGAGATGGAGCAGTGCATTTTGGGATGGGGTAGGCATTTGCACTCTTGGATATTTTTACATGTTAAACAATACTGACTCCTGGGTAGGACCTCTAACTACCTAAGGATGTTCTTTGTGTTTCACTGATGATCTTCGTGTTTCACTGTTGCAGTCATTACATTTGGGTAATCTGCTGGCAGGTTGCCCTCAGTCGGCCTGATTAACAAAGTCTTGGGTCCTCCGTCGGTTGCTGTCCCTTCTTCCATGACGTCAGGTCATCAGGGGTATAAAACATGCAGCTGACGCTGTTACATCAGTCTTTCTTGCCGTGCGGTGCCCGAAGCAGAAGCAGTTCGCAAGTGCCGGTTGGCCGACTCCTGAAATTTTCGAGTTTCAGAACCGAAGTTTTCAACTAAAAGCAAAGTACCCTGTTGGGGAAACTTTTTCTTGCTCCTTACCGATGTCAGTAAAAGTTAATTATGGCATTACTTGTAGGAAGCAAATACCTCATAAAGATTTTAATTTGTACTGTATTCCTTGCCTAGGCCGTGACCACGACGTACCTTGCTGTCGGTTTTGTACTTTATTTAATCAGCGCACTGTCCGTTGTCGGTACATTTTTGCCACAAAATATTTTGGTTCTCTGTTTAATTATCCAGAAATGATGTCGGTTAGCCATCCGACTACCGAATTCCGAAAAAACGCAAAGAAAAAGAGACAGACCGAGGTCCAAAACTGCAGACGACGATTCTCCTAAGCCAGTCACCAGTTTGCCGGTACTCGGTGAGGCGCTTTCACAGTCCCTGATACCTGCTACTTCTGATTCGCAGGCCTCTACTGAGATCCATTCGGAGTCTGGTATTCCGCGAGATGCTTCACCTATGGAACCCACAGATGTCTCTACCTTGGATGGGTCCAGAGCAGCTGTGCAGGTACCGGCTTGTGAGGGTGTATTCAGGCCTACAGACTTGCATATTAAACGGACTCGACCTTCAATACTAAGGCCTAAATCTCGATCTGTGTCTAAAAAACCAATGTTCAGGCCCCTATGCCTAAAAAATAAATTATCAAAATGGCTGAAAATCTAATTACTCTTATCAGGGGTAGTCAACCCCCCTTCTAAGAGGCCTGGGGCTGAGCTTGACTATGAATCTTCTGATCAGGATTTTGTTTGTTCTGACTCTTCTAATGACCTAGATTTGTCCGTACCTACTTATGAGGATTCTGATGCAGAGGATTCCATTCCCTCTGCTCCCCCCCCCCCCCCCGAGGACTTTTCTTTTGGGGAAACTTTACATACCTTAAGGGAGTATTTCCACTGGCAAAGTCAGGAATTTTCTGAATCCAAAAAGAGGCTTGGGGATTTCCTTCTTCCTCAGCATAGGCCTTTGGCTATACCTCCTGTACTAGACATTGTGATGTGTTTTTGGAATCCAGTATGGCCTCTGATTCCTTGCTTCCTGCTCCAAGTAAACCTGACAGATACTACAGGGTTCCTGAGTCCCAGAAATTCCTTTTCAAAAATCCTATTGTAGATCCAGAAACCATTTCTCAGGGGCCCAAGGGCATTAAGGCTTCTACTGCTAAAAATCATACCCCTTCTGATAGAGACTCTAGGCCGCTGGATAAATGGGGTTAAAAGGTTTATACTTCTGCAACCTTGGCAATCAGGGCTTTAAACTGTGAATTTCATATGCTAAAATATCAATAGCATATCAGGGGACTGCTTAAACAGAAAATTATGTTGATTTCTGACTATGGAAAATAAAGATTTACAGGATTTATTGCATTCAGCTGAACAAGTTGGTAAACATACTTTGCAATGTGGTTTTGATTCTTTAGAGGC
Organism: Protopterus annectens; assembly: GCF_019279795.1. Classification (NCBI taxonomy): domain Eukaryota; kingdom Metazoa; phylum Chordata; order Ceratodontiformes; family Protopteridae; genus Protopterus; species Protopterus annectens. The sequence goes on along the minus strand of NC_056747.1, from coordinate 190,857,722 downwards.
CTCTTGCAGAGCTGATGTTACTGGGTCTGTGCTTAGAAGGCATGCTTAGCTTAAGGAGCAGTCTCTGCGTGATCATGGTAAAGCAAAATTTTTGGATGCTCCTTTAAATCAGGACCGCCTGTTTGGTAATAAGGCTGAAGACGTTCTAAAAAAGATGGAAGATGAAGCTAAATCTATGCAAACTGTGAATGATTTCTTACAAGTGCAACCTTCAGGATTCAGTAGGCACTGGTCTACTAAGAACTGGTCCTTTCCAGCTCCTTCCAGATCCACTCAAGCCAAACCCAGACACACCAAAAGCACCAGGTTTCAGTCCCAAGGGACTCTCAGAACTAAGCAATGGGGTGCTTCCACTTCCAAATCTGGAAATAACAAGACACCCCCTATGGTAAACAGTCACAATGGCTTTCCTTTAAAATTACCAAGCACTTACCTTGCAGCCACCCCTTTGGGGGGCAAGATTGCTCTTCATGCAAAAAACTGGCAACTCATAACCCAGGACAAATGGGTTTTAAATATAGCGTCCCAGGGATACATGTTTCATTTCCACACGTTGCCAACTACAAACGGGTGGCCAGACCTTCCCCCAAATCAGTGGGTAGAGGCTCAGAAACAAGTACTTTCCCTCTTAAACATGGGGACTATTCAACCGGTGCCAGAAGAGGAAAAGGGACAAGGTTTCTATTCCAGACTTTTCCTGGTATCCAGAAAACACAAATCATGGCGTCCAATTCTGGACCTGTCTACTCTAAACACCTTTCTGGACATTCCAAAATTCAAGATGCTGACTCTTCACCAGTTACTTCCTATGCTAGGCAAGGATGCCTGGTTGGCAACTCTAGATTTTAAAAGAAGCTTACCTACATATCCCAATCAGGGAGTCTTGCAGAAGATACCTACGCTTCAAAGAAGGCTACTTGCATTATCAGTTCTCTGCACTGCCCTTTGGCTTGTCTGCTGCGCTCAGGGTATTCACAAAGTGCCTGACTCCAATAATTGCATTTTGCAGGCAAAGAAATATTCAAATATATCCATACCTGGACGATTGTCAAATTCAGGCAGAAAACCAGGCCATACTTATAAAACATCTGGCGTTTGTAAAAAGGGTTCTAACTTGTCTAGGGTACACAATAAACGAAAAGAAATCACAACTGGTACCCTCTCAACAATTGCATTCCTGGGGGCAAGCTTGAATGCAACTGCCCAGATGGCTTTCCTTAGCCAGAAAAGCAGATTCATTTGGTAACTTACTTCAAATAGGTGGCTACAAGAACCTTGCTGTCTGCAAGACCAGTACTGCAAGCCTTGGGGTTCATGGCCTCCTGCATTCTTCTAATTCCATATGCAAGACTGCATATGAGGAAACATCAGTGGTACTTAAAATGTTTATGGACTCAACATAGTCACAGCCTGGAAACAATGATTCCTATCATACCTTGCCTGTGCCTAGAGTTTCTGTGGTGGGAAGAGGCCTGCCACCACAACAAGGGACTGCCATTCACACTACCCCCTGCCGCCTAAATTCTCTTAACTACAGATGCATCAGACTGTGCATGGGGGGGGGGGGGAGGGCTCATCTGGCAGGGAAGTGCATTCAGGGTAAATGGAGCCCAAATCAAATGCACCTACATGTCAGTCAAAAAGAAATGTTAGCTGTACAGAATGCTCTGACAGCCTTCAAGGACTACATTCATCCAGGACAACTAATGGTAAAGACGGACAACACCACGGTTATGTGGTACATAAACAAGCAGGGGGCTACACATTCCAGGCCCCTCTGCAGACTAGCCATGGCATTGTGGAACACGGCCTTGAGCTACCAAGTGCAACTACAAGCTCAATTCCTGCCAGGAAAACTGAATTTTCTGGCAGACGAACTAAGCAGAAAACTCATGGACCCACACGAATGGAAACTGGAACCATGGATTTTCAACATGTTGACAAGCAAATGGGGGAGCCCAGACATAGATCTGTTTGCCTCCTCCCAGAACTACCAGTTGGACAAAAATTTTACACAAGAACTCCTCACAAAAAAGCCTGGAAAGTGGATGCTGTCCTTTAGCTGGAAAAACCCATCAGTCTACACCTTTTCCCCCTCTGCCTCTGCTCTCCAAAGTTCTGCTAAAGTTAGAGGACATACCAAAAATAATTTTGATTGCTCCAGACTGGCCATACCAACACTGGTACCCCCTCCTGCGCAGTGTCACAAATTTCTCCATGGCACCTGCCTCAGGACACCTTCCTTACTGTCTCAGCAGGAGAACCAAATTCTGCACCCTCTGCTCCCAACATTGAAACTTGAAGCTTGTCTAATCACTGAAATTCTCCCTTAGCATCCCTCAACAAACCTGTGATGGATGTCATTTTGGAGGCGAGAAGACCTAGTACTAGAAAATCTTATGCTGACAAATGGAAAAGATTCTGTGCCTGGAATCAATCTCAAGGGATGAGCACAGCAGCGCCCAATTTACCTCAAATTTTGCAATGCTTAACTGAGATGCTTCACAAGGGCCTGTCTTTTTCCTCCATTAAAATCCACGCCTAAGCCATTTCGGCTCATTACAATCCAGAACCTCCCCTCTTCTCTCATCCCTCTGCTCAAGCAGTACTTCAGAGGGGCCAAAAACTTGACACCACCCAGGAGAGCTCCAACCCCTGCCTGGGACCTTAACATTGTATTGGAGAAACTCACTCTGCCTCCTTTCGAGCCAGCTGCTACTGCAGACTTAAAATTTCTTTCTTGGAAAACAACCTTCCTTTTAGCAATCACTTCAGCTAGAAGGATCTCTGAATTGCAGGCCTTTATGACAGCGGGGCCTTTCATCTTTCATGCGGACAGGGTATCTCTCAGGACCAATCCATCCTTCGTGCCCAAGATGGTTTCCAGTGGCTCTTAATCAGTCCATTCATTTGCCAACCTTTTTTCCCAATCCACAGAACAAAGGGGAACAGATTCTGCATTCCTTGGATGTGCACATACAACTTAGATTCTACTTGGAGAGGACTAAATCTCGAAGAAAATCTGAACAATTGCTGGTAGCATTTGCTGCAGGGGCAGAGGGGAAGGCCATTTCAAAACAAACAATTTCTAAATGGATAAGCCATTGCATGCATTTCTGCTATAAGCACCATGGAAAACCTATCCCCCAGGCGATCAGATCTCACTCCACCAGGGCTGCATCTACTTCTGCAGCATTTCTCAGAGGTATTCCTACCAGGGATATCCTAGACGCTGCTACCTGGTGTTCTGTACATACTTTCACCAAGCGTTATCATTTACCAATTTTCTCTAAATCCAGAGCTGGCTTTGCCACTGCTGTCTTGCAGGGCCTTATAGCTGGCCCTAATGCTGTATAAACTCCTCCTCCCAACCATAGTTTTGGGAATCTACCCAAATGTAATGACTGCAACAGTGAAACATGAAGAACATAGTACAGTTGTGTACCCTTGCCATAAATGTAGATGTTAGTGTATTCACTGTTGCAGTCCTGGTTACCCTCCCTCCAGCCCCCTATTTTTTTCTGGCTATATTTCTTTCCTTTACTATTCTTAAAAGCCTTTTTGGGGTATTTGCTTTTGGTTGGAGGTGTCCTTTTGTGTGTTTGTGTTTATTTGCTCCCCATTAGGGGGCACCTGATATCTGGGGCAAGAAAAACTGATGTAATGGTGTCGGCTGCATGTTTTATACCCTTGACGACCTGACATCATGGAAGAAGGGACAGCAACCAACGCAGGACCCAAGACTTTGTTAATCAGGCCGACTGAGGGCAACTTGCCTGCAGATTACCCAAATGTAATGACTGCAACAGTGAATACACTCAAACATCTACATTTATGGTAAGTGTACACAACTATACTTTATGTAGGTAGTAACACCTTTTATTTTGCTTGATTCCAGTTCACTTGTATATAATTTAGTGCTGTTTTTAACCTTTTAATATTTGAATGTTTAGTCTGCTTTATTGTTGCTGATGCTTGTTGTTTTTGTTGGAAATGCAAAGCTAAATTACTTATTTGGTGCAAGGGATAGTGCATTGGACTTCATGTAAAATGAAAAAGGGCCTTCATAGGCTGTTGGTTCGTGTCCCAACAGAGTTTACTTGGAGGGGGTGGGGTTGGATTAATAGTAATGTAGGACTTTCAGAGTTCTGAATGTCTGCCAGTTCTTGTATTTTAGACCAGTACCGTTATGTTTTTTTGTTTAGGTTGTACTGTTAGAGTACATGTTCCTTTCTGTTTACTTGGTCATTGTAGTTTAGCTCTAGTTTTCAGTGCCAGTCTTTTAGGTTTGTAGTTTCACACCCTTATCTTTCTGAATACTGTGTCCTTTGTGCTTGAAGGAGGAATGCTAAGCTGTGATTATCTGAAGTCTGCCATTTTAGTTTGAAAGGACTGAGACTGTGAACAGCTGAAAATTGTCTTATAGTTCTGGCTCTGATTCTGTCAATATATGGATATGTCTCCTGTATGACTCTGAACACATCATTAATCTGTCCATGTTTCTTGGTTCTCCTTGAAATGATTACCTACCTTAAAAATAAGAAGTTAAAAGTCTCACCTGCAGGTTACGTAGGAGAAACTTCACCCCTCAGTTACACTTTTGCTTTCTGTCATCCAGCCCCTGATGTACAAACCTTTAAGTTTCTTTTACTTGCGTGTTTATCTGCATTTCTTGTTTATCCGCACTAATAGCAGTAGTTGCTACCTCAGCAGTTGCCCCATTAGAGTGGATCCTATCCTTGAAGCTCAGCCTGGTATCTTGAAACTAGGTCTGTTTTCTAATACATTTTAGAGATAGACTTTTGTCTTGTTTTTTCTCTGAGGGGAGTTAATGCTTAGCAAGTGCTGTGATTTGTCTAAATGACTATCTCCCCCCGAAAGAGAATTGACATGTAATGCTGAAAGCCCCCTACTCCCCTGAGTTGTACTGTACTTTTGTGTCTTCTTGCCTTCTTTCTAGGTTAAGCTCTCTCTATAAGGGCCAGTGCAAATGTTATTCTGCATACATATACATGCACAAGTCAAAAGCACACACTTTCTCAGTCATATGTATTCATATGTGTGTAGTTGTACAGATGTGTGTGTGTATATGTATGTATGTGTATGTGTGTATATATATATATATATATATATATATATATATATATATATATATATATATATGTATACATACACATATATATGGTACTTTCGTATTATCGCAACCAGATTTTTGAGGTTACGAAATTATTATCACGGAATCAAAACGAGTGCAGGAAACGCAGCAAAGTTTCATTGCAAGTCTTTATTGATGAAGAATAACTTTGGATTATCTTCAGCAAGAAAAAAAATTGAAAAATTTCTCTTCCTGTTATGGGTGCATTACAAACGCACGCTAAAATTGTCATGGTTGCTCTCTTATTGACAGAAGAATTTTTTTCAGTGTGTGGAAGGAATCCTGAGACGGAAAACACAGACAACAGGAATCATGCTCTTGGTAAACAGTTTTTCCTCACCATTTGTAAACATCTTTGAAAATAGTCCTTTCAATGAGAGAGTTGTAATAAGTAATGGTTTTCAAAAGGGAGATCGGATTATGTGGACAGTCAATTCTGGGGGGGGATATTTTTCACAGAAGTTGTTCACAGTACCGGTTTTGTTTTGTTTAGGGATGGTGGCATGTTCTGATAAATACGTATTGTACTTCACACTGATTATTGATTTTCTTAGTGCTGTAACATTGTGGAGTGCTCATTCGCTGGTTTGGTCTTTCTGTGCGGTGGTAAATTGTCAGCAATTGCAGTTCGTATTGCAATGTGCAACTTGCAATAAGTGAGATGCTGGCAGTGAAGTGCTTACATAAAAACAGGACATCTTTCAATTTGTATTGATGATAATGCACCAAACCAACTAAAGTGCTAAAGAGAACACATTGTATTACTTTTTTACAACACTCACAAACTGATTCAATGACCGGGAAGCAAACGGTTTTCCTGCGAAAATCTGGTTGCGATAATACGAAAGTACCGAATATACATATATAATATAAACACCACAGTTTTCTGATGAAATGAGGGAGATTTTCTTCTTTCTTCCTGACATCATAGAAGAGATTTTCATTAAGACATAATAGCATTTTTTTATGTTCATGTAGCTCTAAATGTTTATCTGCACTGCAAAATCTCCCTGTGGGATTTTGACTTCATAGCTGTAGATTTCCTTTCTACCCTCCCCCACTCCACTGGATACCTTGTGTTCTGGTTCTAGTGTTGTTAGTGACAGCTGCTTGTTGTGGTAAGGGTTTGGATCCAAGCAGCTGCATGCTTTCCTGACATTGATGGCTGTGGTGCTAATCACGTGGTAGGCTTAGCAATGCTGATGTGGTGCTTTTTTTTTTTTCTCTTGGCTCTATTCAGCTGCTTCAGATAATACAAGTGTCCTGACATTAGAGCTTTCCTTTATCCCCATTTTTTGTTGGAATGTCTGTTGCTTTTGTCTCTTGATTCTATTCAGTCACATCTCTGACCAGTTTTTAAGTGTTTGAAACTTGCTGTAAGTAACCCTGGTTAATACTGTTAATAGTAGTAAATACTTGTTAAAGGAAGGCCCCTTTGATTCCACATCTTCAACTCTCCACAAAAAAAAAAAAAAAAAATTACGAGAACTTTTTTGCCAATAACTGTATAACTCCATGTATTCTCTGTACTTAATCCTATAGTGTTTATACTTTGTAACTACTACTTAGACTGTATAATTTATATGTTTTTCTTTAACTAATGACTTGTATTGTTTGTATGTTACCAATGATTTCAACTTTTTTTTTTTTAAATTGTCAGTGTCTGTGGAGCTTTTCTCCACAGGCCTCCACTGAAAGTGGGCTACCCCAGTTATCAAACTGAAATAAATAAATAAAACATGTAATACTAAAGTCGTAAATCAAATCTTAGTCTGCCTTTAACACTGTTTTTACATTAGCCAAATCCAGTGAAGCGCAAGTAACTTGCACATGCCCCAAGATAAAATCCCCAGTAAGTCTGGAGGTCCTTTGCTTGTGAAGGGTAGTTGCTGTAGCCAAGCTTTGTTGCTGTCACATTTGTACATTGTATCATAGTACTACTCTCACATTGATTTGTTTTAAAGTAGGAACAAGAAAACACATTTGATGGTTTACATTATAATGATTTTTATTCAGATTTAAGTAGGTGTGTCTTGCAGGAAAAGCATGGCTGTGTGGTTTAACTAATAAATTCCTTTTGAGTCTTGTAACATTGTCATTAAATGTACAGCCTCTTCCGTAATAAATGAGACAAAGTCTGTGTAGGCCATATCCGGGGCAGACCACTGAAGAGCTTGCTGAATCTCTGGTCTGTTTGATTCACTGGTATTTCTACATAATGAGAAGTTGGAAACACCTTGAGTCTTCTGATCCACACACAAGTTTGCCTCCTTGCATTATCCAGAGGTTCTCATCTTGGGTGTGTGTGTGTAGAATACTGGAAGAAGTGGCTGTAATGTGTGTGTCTAGTGGCCTTCAACTACTGCCTGGCATCCTTCCTGCATATATTTTTTCTAGTTATGTTAAGTGTGCAGTACAGCCCTTTATCATCTGAAATTGTGAATAAATGTTGAATCTGTGGCTTTTTAGAAATATACCTTTAGAGTAGACAAGCAAATGAGAATGCTTATGTTTTTCTTAGATTTTTTTTTTGTCTAGTTAATCTAATCATAATTTGGTTAAATACTTGTAAAGTTGTATGTTGCATGTGTAGTAAGCTTCAGTAAAAATGTCAGCATTTTGGTTATTTTGTTGTACCTTGTGGCCCAGTTTGTAGTTTAGAGGGAGCCACCTGGGACTGAAATGGAATCCTGAAGGCTGAGAAAGTAATTTAGTAGTAGGTTGCATGAAGTCAAATTCAAGCTTCTTTAAGTACTGTGGGACACACTAAAAGACTAGTCAAAGTTACCTGGCCAACATGTTGTCATTGTCTGCAGAGATAGAAAGCTATGTGCAACAAGTCAGGTCTGTTGGCTTATGACCCAGGTAACCTTAATTTTACTCCAGGCTCAGGTTCCTGGAACTGGCATGGGGAATATGAATGTTGACCCTGCTTGCTTGTGCGTGTTATTTATTTTTATTTATTTATTTTTTGTGGAGAGATGTGATTTATAGTCACTCCCCATAGAAGTCTTGGTGTAGATCAAGGATTACATGGGCGTCTGTGCATGTCGGTGGGGGTGGGGTGACACGACTAACTGATCATGTCATATAGATGTATGGTTTGCATTGCATAAACCTATTGCATCCTAGTCTTTTGGACATTAATGAATTTGTCGGGAGTTTGGACTGCTAAGATATCTTTCTTGTGGATGACTTCCAGTTCTGGTACATTTGCCTCTCATTCCCAGGGCACAAATGAGCCATGGAGTTTACATTCAGGGTAGATGAATGGGTTTATGGGCCAGGGGTGTGGTGGTCTTCATCTTGCATGTGTAGAGTTAGGTCTAATGGGTAAGCTTGACGACTGCTTTGGTGACCGTTTGCCTTGGTTAGCTGTCACTGATCGTGAAGCAAGAGGACTGATGGTTTGTAGGTACAAGGAGGAAAAAGTAAGGAAACTGACCACAATTGTAAGCATGCTTTTTCACTGTGAAATGTTTTGTGTGTAGTAAAGAACACTGCTTACTTTTTTCCCCTTGTGGTGGGGGATTTACTACACTGACTCGCAGACATCCAGGAACTGCAGTGCTTTATATGCCAGTTTTGTTTCTTTACTGAAGAGTTTCAGCTGAGCAGCAGTTCTCAACTTCTAGCAAAAGCATTGTACATGGGAGAAAATGGTGGTGGTGGTCTACCCTGTAAGAAAACCACTCTTCAATTAAAAAAAAAAAAAAAAAAAATTATTTGTAGTGATGTCTGTGTGAGTGCTCTTGTACTTGCTTTGGCTCAAATGCTGACCCTTTGTCACCCTAGGAGGCCTGTGACATGGCCACATTAAACACTCAAAGCAACAAACTGGTTCTCTTAGCCCAGGTTTATTGATTCATCTACAAGTCTGGCAGTTGGTATAAGACAAGCTGTCAACATCTGGCAAACTGCCTACTACACATAGGATGAACACTGTGGCCATTCTAACTTGGGCTGTGGTAGAAAGGGACACCAGACAGGACAACGATTTAAAATATTTTTCAAATGTCCTTGTTCTGAGGTTGTAATGCTGATAGTTAATAGGATGTGACAACCCCCTATGCAGGGTGCACATCTGGACATTTTAAAAAGAAATACCCAGGCATCAGATTTACAGCTTCTAGCTCTTAAGATTTTACATTGTTCATGGGCACTATTCCTTTAACAGAAGTCCAGTAGTGTTGCCAGGTACTCTTTTAGAGGCAACCAAAGGGACTAATCTACCCCCAAGGAAAAAACTTCACAAAGTCCTAACTAGAGTGAGCTTTCTGGTCAGGTGTGGTCAGAAGGCCTATTCTTCAGTCACATTGTCTTTTTAGAGCCCTGAATTGTCGTGGCTGCAACATAAAGTTCCAGGAACATATCCTTAAACAGACTTATGGAGCTTGATTTGGCTAGAGAGGACTCCAAAGCCACTCTAACACAACTTATTTAAGTTTACATTAATTTAGGGAGACCTAGCATTACGTGTACCTGTGATGCTGCAGATGGAGACATAGATCTGCTCTTTGGTTCTCAAGTTTTCAAGGTGGTTGAGTTTTGAAGAAAAAGGGAGAGGGGAGGGGAGGGATACAGTCTGCCATAAGTTTCACCCCCCCCCCCCAAGTACAACAAGAATTATCCTAATAATCAGGGATCCTTCTACTGATGTCAAGAAAAGGTAATCTGCCAAAAGGTGAAAAAAGACATAAAAAAAATGGGCATGATTATAAAGAGAGGAAAGTAATTCAAAAACTTCCCCTTCCCCAAAGGATCAGTTGTAACTACTCGGACCTACCCCCCCCCCCCCCGAAACCCCTTCTCAGGTCCATGCTCCCATCACTTGTCTGGATGAGTGGAGAAATGTTTCAGGCTTGTGTACTGGGCATGATTTCAAAAAGATACCAATTTTTATTAAGATAAAATCCTCACAACAAGGGATATTGAGCATGACATTAGAATAGCAGCTCTTTGTTATTCCAATATTGCATCTTGTGTGTAAGAGGTAAACGTAGAAGACTTCCCAAAAGTACAAGAAGGAAAAGGCTTTTACTGAAGACTATTTAAAAAAAAAAAAAAAAAAGTACTTGGAGACGTACTCTGGACTTGTCCAGATTAACTTTCAGTAAGAATATTCAGGATGTTGATCCTGTAGTCTCCTCACCTCATGTGAAGTACAAACGCATCCATGGTTGCAGTGGATCTAAAAGATATGTGATTGCACCCCCATTCAAGTAAAGGACAGGGGAAATAGGGTTCTAGGCAGGGGATTGGTACTACTGGTTTATCACCTTACCCAGTGGCTTAGCATCTTAAGAGTTTGTATAAATTTGTTTAGCAGCAGTGGTCACCCATTACAGGACAAGGGGGCATAACGATTTACCTATATGTGGATGTTTGCCTTCTGTAAGCATCCAGCAGGAAGGCTACCATAATGATCCTCTACTTTGCTCAGCTGTACCTACAGAAACCTGGGATTCACCCGTATCCTACAGATGTCCAAACTGGAATGGTCATGGAGTGCTGTGTTCTTGTGGACTTTTTCTGGGATTTTGCTGCCCTTTGACATTTTTGTCACACAAGAGTTTTTCCAGCAGTCAGTGTGCATATGCGTGCACGCACACAGACTGTGGACAGCCAGGGAGATCCTTAGTATTCTTGTAGGTATGATCCTGATGGTTCCCCTGGGCACATCTACACATGAGAGAGAAAAAAAACTGATATCTAAGGAACCTTGGAAATCGGCAAGACCACTTGCTGAAGCATGCCCTCCCAGCATTTACATGCTTGAATTGGGAGCTGAGCTGGTGGATATCAGGCATTCAGGAGAACAGAGGCATGTCCCCCCTGTAGAAAAATGCTTCATACTAGACCTGGGGAGACCATTCACAGGTCCTGAAAATGCAGGGCAGGTGAACAAGGCTGGGGGCTCAGCTCTTATAATCCTGAGGGGAAATGCTAGCTGTAGAATATTCACTTCCTTGTAGGTTCCAGAAATTCTGAGGATTGTAACCAACACCACCATTGTATGGACCCTGCCCTCCTTTAAATCGGTACATATAAAGTGTTTCTCGTGGAAAATGTTTTTTTTTTTTTGGCAATTAAGTTGAATAGAAGGTTAACAAAAATACAGGCCCTTGATGTGCAAGGAGACATTTGTTTTTCCTAGGGGCAGGGTTTATCCGGTGCACCAAAAGTGGTGACTAAATTTGCTCTTAATCGGGCCTTTGGTCTCCGTTCTTTCCCAGGCAGCAGAACAAAGTGGAATGGATGCTTCATTCCGTTGAGGTTCACAGACCTGGATAAGTGTGAAAGGGTACAGAAAGATTATTTTATTTTGGCCTTTGTAGAGAATAAGAAACGGTTGCCCATTTCAAAGGAAACCATATCTTAATGGGTCTTGCTTTCTGTTACTTTGTCAGAAATTCCATGGCAAACAAGTGCTAGGGGAGAGAGAAAATTGCAACCCTCCAGAGGTATTGCTATGATAGCTTTCCTAAAGGGGTCCCAGCAAGTGACATCCTGGAAATGGCCACCTGGTGTCCATACCTTCACCAGACACTGCAAGCTGGACATTGTCTAGAGCTAGGACAGGGTTTGCTGCCACAGTCCGGAAGAGCATGTTGTCTTTCTCCAGGAATACCAACTAACCATAGAACTGTTGGGGATAGCTCTGGAAACCATCCTTAACTTAATGGTGTAACAGTGACATACACCCATAATGTAGTACACTAGTATTGTCAAGTTAGCATAACTTTAGACATTCAGGTGTAGTTTCTGCTGTGCAGTCCAGTTTCCCACCCACATTCTCCTCTCTAGGGGCATTTCCCACTGGGGTGGGATACTTTTTACTCTTTCTTTTTTCCTTACTTCAGTGTGAAACTCCTGATGTGAAGTTGTTCTATCTCGCCGTTCATTCTTAACTGATGGGTTCAGAGCCCATCCTCGGCTCCGACTCTGCTAACTGCAAAAGCTGAAGGTCTTCAACCCAAATTCCATGATGCACCCTGATCTTCCCCCAGATCTCGTTTGCCGCTGCAACTTGATTGGACGTTCACCAGCTCTAGCCAGTGAATAACTTTTCTTCTTTACAAAAATATAGCTGTTTTATTAGCAAAAATAGTTATTTAGCCATTTAGATAGTGTGTAGGTTCATAGGTTGGTACTAGTCTATCGGCCCTAGAGCCTCTACAAGCCTAGCCATAACAATTCCCTGGATATTTCTTCCCATGATATTTACTTCCCTCAACCCCTGTCTAATAGGGTGATTGACGTGATCCCAGAGGTGAATTTCCTATCTCCCATCCAATCGTCAAGGTTCCTTTTGAAGAGGGCCAAGGAGGTGCTCTGCTTGACATGTATGGGCAGTCTGTTCCACAGTATGGGGAGTCTCTGGGTCAGGAACCTATCCCTCCAGCATGTTTTGTTCATTGTGATGGCAAGGTTTAGATCCCTGGAGTGTGTGGCTCTGAGGGATTGGGATTTCTTTAAGTGGAGCATGTCCAACAGCTCAGGGTTTAACATGGCCTTGTATGTTAAGCAGAGACCACCTCTGAGTAGACTATATGCCACAGAGTATAGCTGGAGTTTTTTTTAGATGGTCAGCATAGGGCATCTGCTTTAGGCCTGTGATTCTTTTAGTGAGGTATTTCTGTGGCCTTTTCGGCTGTTGCAGATGTGTTGTGAGGTACATACCAAACTGGGCATTGAACTCTATAATGGGTCTAATGAGGGTTGTGTACAGTGGGACAATGACCTCCTTTTTTTCTGGATTAAAAGCCCTTGGTGATGAGGTGTGGCACATAGAAGGATTTCCTGACTGTTGTGGCGATGTGGTTATCAAAGGTGAGACCACTGTCCACCTGTGTCCCTAAGTCTCTCGTCACACTTTTAGTGTTTAGTGTACTGCCACCTATGTGGTAATTCATGGGGACATGTTTTTTTCCCAAAAGGGATAACTATACATTTCTTGGCATTAAGCTTGAGCCCATGGCTCTGGCACCAAGCATCTGTTTCTGTAAGGCCCTTTTGTAGAATATCCACATCATTTGGGGATTCAATAATGGCTCCCAGTTTGCAGTCATCTGCAAACTTTGTTAGAGTCCCCTAGTGTTGGGCCTGTACTTCAGAGAAGTAGATGCCAAACAAGAGCGGTCCCAGGACTGAACCTTGAGGTACTCCACTTGTCGCCTGTCTGGAGCTGGATTTGGAGTCTGCTACTTTTACAGTCTTGGTTCTGTCAGTAAGCCAGTTGGCAACCCATCGAGTGGCATAGGGATTTATGCCCAGCTTAGTAAGTTTATCTATGATTCCAGAGTGGGGGGTGGTGTCAAAGGCCTTGGCAAAGTCCAGATAGGCTGTGTGGACTGCCTTACCCTCATCCACATCTCTCGAGACTGATTCGAAAAAGTCAGTCAGGTTCAGGAGACCAGATTGGCCCTTCATGAGCCCAGACTGGGTGAGGTTCAGTGTTTGAAGGTTGCTATTGTCTTCGTTTACAAGTTCCATGATAATGCGTTCCATTCCCTTGCAAATCAGGCTCGTCAGACTGATGGGATGGTAGTTCCTGGGATCCAAGGTGGATCCCCCCCTGTGGAGTGGGATAACTGTAGCTGTGCGCCACTCAGTGGGCACGAAGCCTGAGGTGAGGCTATAATTAAACATGACACTTAGGGGAGGTGCTAGTTCATTTTGTAGTTCATGTAGTACACAGCCCAGGGATGTCATCTGGTCCCATGGATGCTGTATTCTTAGCTTTGGAGAGTGCTGTTTCTACCTGTGTGGCACTGATTACTGGAATTTGGCAATCTTTTGGTATTGCGATGGGCCCTTTAGGGGGGGTTGAAGTTGGCATTAAATCGATCTGCCAGGATATTGGCAATATCCTTGGGATCAGTATATTTAATGCCATTCTGTTGTAGCTCAGAGCAGATCTGAGCATTGCCATTTAGATTCTTGACATAACTATAGAATGCTCTGTGGTTGTCTTTGGAATCTTCAGCAATTTTATTTTTGTAACTAGCTTTGGAGGATTTTATGAGGGATCTCCGCTTCTTACTGAGGCTGGTAAGGGACTTTTTTGCAACCTGGGATTTTCCTCTTTTCTGCAACAGTTTGTTTCTTCTGTTGTATAGTTTGTTTATGGCAGGGGACCACCAAATTGGTTTCCTTTTTTTGGAGGAGAGAGTCTTGGTTCTGTTTGGAATGGCACGATTCATGCACAAATGGATGTGCTCGTACAGTGCCTTAGTGTAGGATTCAGCAGTCAAACTTTCAACTCCCGTCTGTGTGGGTGTCATGAAGTTTGTCACGTCTGACTTGAGTAGCATGAAGTTGGCTTTGGAGAAGTTTTTTTACAGAGATTTCCTTACTGGGGTGTAGTTAGTATTTTGTATTTAGATTCTTTCAGTAGTTAGATTGTATACTTAGTCTTAGGGCAGTTTTATTTTTTTATTTAGTCCTTCTCTTCTCCCTGTCTTACCTAGCTTAATAACCGAAAAATTAGTGGCCATGTTTTTAGGCCCTTTTTTTCTCTTTATAAACTGTGTGCGTTTATTAGCTTAGAGCCCTTTTCTTTCACAGGGCACAGAGTTTTTCCTCCATATATTACATAGTGCATTAGTGTGTGTTGCATTAGGTTTTTAGCCCTTACTTTTTACGGGGCACATAGTTATCTTTAATAATAACATTGTAGTGTAAGTTAGTGGCCATGTTTTAAGGCCTTTTTCTGGAATATTAGTGGTGGTATAATGCGTGTGTGTGTTTCAGTGTGATATTGCAGCCCTTTTTTTTTTTTTTTTTTTTCATACAAGGCAGATAAATATTTTCATTGTGTGTTTAATTCTTAAACCCTACCTTTTTCACAAGGCTTTGAGTTTTTGTGTGTGAATCTTTACTGTTACTGGGTTTGCTATTGGTTAGTTGAAAATGTCTCAGCAGGAAAAGGAGAAAGCCAAGTACGGCTTCAAAAAATGCCCTAGTTGTGGGCAAAAGATGTCCATAACTGATGGACATACTGAATGTGTCTACTGCTTGGGTGAGGTACTCCTGCAAGAAAGCTGTTCTGTATGCCATTCCTTCAGCTCAAGAGTGTTGCATGAAAGAAAGGGAAAATTAATAAAGGTCTGCTTAAATCCTCCTTTCAGGAGTCATTGGATAAGTCAGACAAGCACTCCAAAAAGACGGAACCCCACAAAAAGTCCATCTACATCGAAATCAGCTTCTAGTAAAGCTTTGACATCGGTTCCACAGCCTTCGGAACTGACTGTTGTCGTGGTTAGGAGCTGGTATCTCCTACCTTAAAGTCCCCTATGTTGCAGTCTGTGGCCTCATCACATTCTCCACGGGCCTCAAATAGACTGATTGGATGTGGACCGCGTGGTGAAGAAGCTGCTACAGATACCGGCGCTGGCAATGGCACCGATCCAGGAGGCTTCGGAGCCGACCTTAGTTCTTCCTACACCTTCTGTTCCTTCTCCGATCTGCATGGAAGTTTTGGAGCTGGAGAGCGCGGAACTGATGATTGTGGACCCGTCTGGTCTGACACCTACTATAGGTTTTTTGACGCTCACCGGTTGGGTTTGGGGAGGATAGTAGGACCGACTTGGTGCCGACTTTACCTCTTGGGGCTTCGGCTCGAGTGCGTTTGGCCCTGACCTTTGGCTTGGGCCCTCCATACCGGCGCAGATGATTTCCATCATATCTTTGGATCTGAGGGATTCCTCTCGCTTGGACCGAGGGGCTTTCGAGGCTATGAGGAGTGCGTTGTCCACTCCGACCACTCCATCAGTTCGAGCAGCTCCCTCCCTGAAAGCACCGATGACTGCCTGTCCATCACATGCTCCATTGAATTGTAGAGATCCTGAGCTTCAGGAAGCTCCATTGGTGAGCCATGTTCTTACGATTCCTCTCCAGAAGCTCCCACTGAAGAAGTGCCTAGGAAAAGACTCTGCAAGAGGAAGCATCTGGACCCCCCCCCCAGGAGTCTGTCACTTTGGATACTGACTTGGATGAGTCGGAAGGATCCCCATGGTCCTCCTCCAGAAGTTATTTCCTTTTCAGATATCTTAGACTCTCAAACAGAGGGGTGGCTGGAAATCCCTTAACTCTTCTGATGGAGTCAGTTCTCCTGAAGGCTTTTGGGTCTCAACCTTCCACCTCTTGGGTGTCTCCACCCTTCGATGAATTGCTAGAATTACTCAAATTACTCACTCAAAGGGTGTGGGAGTCCCCAGACACCACGGAGCCTTTCCCCAGGAGGCATAACAAATTTATAACTGGCCCCCAAGACAGACTTTACCTTACTAAAGGAGTACCTGTTGATGCTGGTGGTGGCAGCAGCCACCAAGAAGGAATTATCGGAGACTTCATCTGTTCATCCTCCTAATAGAGAATCTAGGATTATGGACAGGTACGGGAAGTGTACGTTTAGTTCAGCGGCCTTCGTCCTTCGTTCGTTGAACTACCTCACACATTTTATTAGATTACAAAGGGATCTCCTGAATGAGCTAGGAGACACCTTACAGGGTTCAGTAGCTGCGGGAGTTTTAGACAAGGTAACTTCCCAGCTCTTCTTTCTTATTTCTATAGTGAACTCTTCCATGCGTCTGTTGTCATATGCAGCTGATGGTATGAGCAGGGCAGCGGGTAATGGAATCGCTGTTAGGATACATTCATGGATGCATTTATGTTCCTTTGCGGAACCCTTTTAAGTCTTCCTTCTTTACCACCCCCTTTGACGGTTTGTCCCTTTTCGGACCTAAGGTAAAGGAAACTCCTACCAGGAGTGAAAAAGATGGAAAGACCTTGTCTGCCATCGGAGTACGTTTTTCTACCTCGAATAGACCTTACCCGAAAGGGAGGGGATGTGGAAAGATATGGTTTCGTAAATCCCAAGGATCTTTCCAGAACACTCTTCTTCCATTATTACCCCTCCTCTCCTTTAACCACATCGCCCATGCGACAGAGACCAGTTCTTTGGCAAGCCGTATCAGTGCTTCTGCAGTGAGGCCCGACTGTTGATCTCTAGAGGAAGTCGGGGGGGTGCTTATCTTTGTACCTAGACGCCTGGATAAAAATAACAAAAGACAGCTGGGTACAAAGCATAATATCCAGAGGATACTCTATTCCCTTTGCTACTCCACCCCCTCTAATAAAGAAAATCCCAGACGTTCCACCCAGTCACAGGGACCAAGCAGCCTTAGAGGTCCAAATGTTGCTGGACTAGAGAGTCATCCAGCCAGTCCCAGCAGCCCAGAGAGGATCTGGAAATTACTCGAGGTTCTTTTTAGTTCAGAAGAAAACAGGGGACTGGAGACCTATTCTGGACCTAAGCAGACTAAACAAGTCAGTAAAAAAGACGAAGTTCCGGATGGTCACGCTTCAATCAGTACTTCCCTTTCTGGGGAAAGACAATTGGATGTGCTCTATAGATCTTCAGGATGCATACTACCACATAAAGATGGACAGACCATCCAGGGATCATCTACACTTCTGGCTGGGAGCTAGCCATTATCAGTTTCGCTCTCTGCCCTTTGGTCTCACTACAGCCCCCAGAGTGTTCACCAAATATATGGCAGTAGTCACCGCTCACCTGAGATGGTTGGGATTCCAGGTGTTTCCGTATCTAGATGACTGGCACCTCACTGCCACCACCAAGCATCCAACTTATTCATGCGAGGGACACAACCTTAGATCTCTGCAATCAATTGGTGATTACCATCAACTCAGAAAAATCTGCCTTATCGCCATCGCAACAGACGGTCTTTATAGGAGCAGAACTAAACACAGTTTCAGTGACACTAAGTCTGTCTCCAGAAAAATTTCTGTCTTACGAAAACAAGTGTTAGACCTGCTTCCAAGGAAAAAAGCCCCAGTCTCAATGGTACTCAAATTACTAGGGTCGATGGTGGCAACAGTCATTTCCATTCCCCTCGCTGGAATGCACATGCGTATTATACAACAGCTCCTATTCTCTCAATGGTCCTTTCAGGAACTTCCAGTGTCGCACCAAATTATCCTAACGGATATGTGCAAGAAAGACCTTCAGTGGTGGCTGACATCTCAACATGCATGTCGGGGCTGTCCATTAGTTCTACCCAATCCCATAGCCACGGTGACCACGGACGCTTCCTTGATTGGATGGGTGGGGGACATTATTAGGGAAGAGCAACCCAAGGCATGTGTAAGAAACACAAGTCTCATCTGCATATAAATGTCGTGGAGATGAGCAGTATTTGTAGCGTTGCATTCCTTTCAAGGCTCTCTACCTCTGGGAACAATTGCAATTCAGACAGACAACATGGCAGTGGTCTAGTACATCAACAAACAAGGAGGAACCAAATCTTACCCTCTGTGTCACAGGACATGAGAATATGGCAGTGGGCAATCTCCTCCCAGCACTTTCTGATAGCAACGCACATCCCGGGGGAATCCAATGTGATAGCAGACAAGCTGAGCAGGGCAATCTTACTGCCTCACGAGTGGTCCCTAAAGCAGCAAGTAGCGGAATGGATATTCCACAGGGGTGGCCAGCCTTGCCGTGATCTTTTTGCAACCCCAACAAACACAAAATGCAGCAGCTACTTTGTCTCAATTCCCCTGCTGGGGGAAGCCTCAAGGGATACACTGGTGCACAATTGGCCCCTGGGTCTCCTCTATGGATTTCCTCCTTCCCCCCTGATTCCCAAGGTGTTACAGAAAGCAAAACTTCTGGGAAGGCCCATGATCCTAATAGCCCCTTACTGGCCTCATCAAATGTGGTTTCCCTTCCTACAGCCTCATATCTTGGAAGATCCCTGGATCCAGTTCCGGATCTGTTGACCCATTCATCGGGGGCTCTTCATTCTTCTCTACATTCCCTCAGACTGACAGTTGGCTGCTCCAATTCCCACAATAGCCAGGATTTACAGCCTCTCAGCTGAGGCCCAGCATATTATAACATCTTCTCTTAAATCATCCACCAGAAAGTTATATTTTAGCAAATGGAAGAGATTTTCCATATGGGCCTGTCAGAATGATGTTGATCCTTATCTAGCTCCAATCCCATCTATATTGGAATTTCTAACTAAACTTTTCAGTGTAGGAGCTGCTGCAGCTACCATTAGAGTTCAATTGGCAACCATCTCAAACTTTCTTCTTGGCTTCCAAGGCTCCATTGTCATGTCGCATCAACTTGCCAAAGCCTTCCTTAAAGGTGCCATTTATTTGAGGCCACCAATCAGAGCTCCAGTCATGCCATGGAATCTAAATTTTGTTCTCTCCAGAATCATATTGCCTCCCTTCGAACCAGCCTCATCCTGTCCTTTGAAATTCCTTTCATGGAAGACTATTTTTCTGATGGCCATTACTTCTGCTTGGAGGATTTCTCCACTACAAGCCTTGACCGTCAAACCTCCTTATCTGATTTTCTATAATGACAGATTTTCGCTCAGAACTAATCCATCTTTTTGTACCAAAAGTTGGTTCAAAGTCAAATCTTAACCAGTCTATTGAGTTGCCAGTCTTCTTTCCCCAATACACAAATAGGATGGAACACGTGCTGCACAAACTTGATGTTCATAGACAACTCCGATTTTACCTAGACAGAACAAAACAATTCAGATCAGTGGATCAGCTGTTTGTTTCCTTTTCGGAGTTAAAGGGTGCTCCAATGACAAAAGTAACCTTGTCGAGATGGCTATCTGATTGCATTTCCTTCATTTATAATTCAGAAAGTGCTCCCTTGCAACAGGCCCACTCTACTAGAGCTGTTTCAACCTCTTCAGCTTTTTCTGCAAGGTTACCATTAGATTCTATTCATGCAGCAGCTACCTGGTCAAGACCTCATATCTTTATCACTCATTACAAAGTAGACAAGGCCTCCAGGGACAGGACCTCCTTTGGTTCCACAGTTCTGAGGAATATTCTCCCGTGAGCTACCCGAGAAAGATGGTGCTTGTGACACTACCCATCAGTAAGAATGAATGGCGCAATAGGACAACTTCACATAAAGAAGTTATGTACTCACCATAACGTTCCATGTGAGTTGTTCATCTCATCTTCAGCGTCCCACCCTCCAAGCCCCATCCAGTCTGCTTGAGGTCAGTCTCCTTTCTTATAGGGTGCTTTGTCTCTTATCCAACTCTGAGTGGCATATTTATACTACTAATTAGTCAGGGAGCAAACAAGATCTGAGGGAAGGTCAGGGTGCAACATGGGATAGGGAGTTGGCCTCGAGCTGGTTGAAGACCTTGAGCTTTTGCAGTTGGCCGAGTCGGAGCTGAGGATCGGCTCCGAACCCCTAAGTAAGAATGAAGGCGAGATGAACAACTCGCATGGAACGTTATGGTGAGTACATAACTTCTTTCTTTCTCCTCGACTTTCTCAGTTACCTTATGACCCCTTACTTGAGGTAGTGATCAGAGGTTTATAGGCCAATCAATAGGACAAACAATGCTCAAATTTTATTTAATTTATTTATTTTGCCAAGTGGTCCATGTGTAAGGTCAGCAAAGAACAGAAGATGGTCGACTGTGTGTCATCCTTCATTCTGAGACGGAGGGATGGCAGGGAGTTCCAGGGTCAGTGTAAAAGGGGCGAGGGAGCTGAAACTCTGGCCGGATATAGGAAACTCTGTGGCAGAGTTCCCTGACACTATAACCGGAACAGCTGTAACAGTAACTGCCCTATGAACTATACATTTATGATAACCTGTTAAAAGGGAGGCTTAAGTAGCTAAAAAGTGGTGGTGTTTGACTTTGTAACATCTTGCCTACTGGTCCTACCTAAGTCACCATCGTCACAATGGGCTACTAGTTTAAACTTTTTTTTTTTTCCTAGAGGCGTTTCAGAAATAATTCTCCAAACCAAAGAAGTAAAATAAATTGAAAATTGTAATGTAAGAAGTATGCACTTTTAGTACAAGAAGGCGCATCTACTATTAGCTTTTCTGTGATTCTCTGCGTAGCAGCTTTGTCTTTTTTTTTTTTTTTAAATCAGTGATTTATTTCCATTTGAGAGTTGCACCTCATGGTAAAACCACTGGTTCTCCTTGCTGTTTACTAGTACTTTGTTCTGTACTTATAAAATGTAAACTTGTATTTTTCCTGCTGGTTCAATTTTTAACCTAATAGGAAACAGTTGTGGGAAGCAAACCTATTCTCTCATTCTTTGCCTGGTTGCTTTATTTTATTTTGGGGGGGGGGGGCAGTATATTTTTAATATCAGTGTGTTCTGTGCCTGTCCACAAAGTGTGCTAGAATAAATTTAAACAAATATGCATTCTTTTTAAATTTTTTTTTTTTTTTTTTTTTTTTTTTTTTTTTTACAATTTCTGACAGACCCCTATTTCAGTAAATTAATGTGACATCCAGTTTAAACACTACACTGTAAAGCATCAAATAGGAGGTGGTGGTTGGCTTTTCTTTTTATTTTAAGTAATTAGATTTCTTTGGCTCCTGCTTAATTTTCTTTTTAGTAGATGAGGAAAAGACTCTGCTAAATGGTGATGGGCATATGACAGAAGCATTCTTTCAAATGTATAGCAGCATTTTTGAAGATGAATAAATTATAAACTGTCCAGTAAACTAGGAGATTGGGCAGGTTTTGTTCATTCTCTGGTATGTGTGTGATCTTAACTGACCCACTCAGTTTTAGTTGTATACGGTCAGTGCCTTGCTGAAAGTGTTCATGTTTAAATGTTGTTAAATCCTCACATTTTTAAATGTCTGAGTGAGTTCACATTAAAGGAAAACACAGTAGAGTTGGTGTTGCTGTCATGCAGTATGCATAGTTTTCATTCAATAAAACATCATATAAATTGCTTAATTCCCACATTCCTTTAAACCTCACACCTCATCCTGAACAATATTTTGCATGTATTGTTATGAAAAAATTATTTCTATGAAATTTATTCCACTTTATCTCCTTTACAGTATTTAAAAGTTGGTTATATTTGGTATAGATTTTGATTTCCATTTTCTAGTAATTGTTTTTTGGGAGCAAGTAATGTTACATTTAGTCAAGCCTTAGTTTGTCCAGGCTGTTACGGGTTCTTCTTTCCCAGTATAACAGAATAGTCTCCTTAGTTACTGTTTAGTAACTACCCAACGTTTCCGTTTGAGTTCTTAGTGGATAATTGTTATAATATGGCAATTTATTAATTCCCAGTGGTGCAGCGGTAGCGTTGTTGCCTCACAACAAGAGGTTCTCTCGTTCGATTCTCGGCTGGAGTGTGTGGAGTCTGCATGTCCTCCCCGCAGTTGGGTGGGCGTTCGAAAGACGTGTAAATGGACGTGCCTTCGTTGAAGGGTTGAACGTTGAGCTGGCACCTCGGCTTTCGTGAAAATCTACTGCCAATCATTAGCGGACCGGAGTTCCGCTGTGGCGACCCCTAACCAGGGAAAGCCGAAAGACAACAACATTAATTCCCAAAAAACGTTCTCCATTATCTCTCTCCCTCAACAAATTGGTAATGCCAGTAAAAATGTTTTAGGTTTGCTGTAGTTTTTATTTTTCTAATTTGTGTCCATCAGTCTAAGTGGGAGGGGTTTGAATAATATTCAAAAGTGCTGGTAGCATAAACAGTTTTAACATCTGAATGTTTATCAGAATGTTCCATAACACAGATACTGGGAATAGGTTATTAGCCTTCATGTTTTTTTTATTTTTTTTAATTTTTTTGCTCTCTATCTAGGAAGTGTGCAACATGACGTGACTACTTGTAGGTGTAGTTTTAAGCCGTATACTTCATTTTCTTTGACTACTCTATACTATTTTTTCTCCATAGAACTCCAGTCTCAGGTAATATGCCGTGCTTAAAAGGGCCAAATTAAATAACTTTCTACAAAAATGAGTCTCTGCTTTGTATGTCACAGGTCCTTTTTTTCCCCTGTATGTTTTTTTTTTTTGTTTTTTTTTTTTTTTTTTTTGCAGTTTTCAGTGCCCTATCAAGCCTAGTCTAGGGAACTAGATCCCATTTATCCCCAGAGGTGGGGAGACCCAAAGTATGGGGGGGTGGGGTTCTAGAATGTAAGCAGAAGGTGGTGGTCATCCTGGAAGACGTCAGGGAGTCTGCATCCATTCTGGCATCCTGACAATTGGAGACATAAGCTATGTCCCAACTCCTTTGACTTCACTGCTTATTTGGGCATATAGACTGCTTGTGCCCCACAGATAGGTGGGCTAGAGGTCTTGTGATCATGCCTGCAAAGCTTACATCTCTCCACAGAAGCAAAACTGGAGTATTTTATTTTATTTATTTAAAAGTAATAGTTGACTTTTTGGAGCTTGGAGCTTTGTGCATGCTGCTGCATATGGGCAGAGTTCAGAATCTTAAAAAAAATGCTTGCTTGGCTTGACTGTTTTCTGAAACAGCCTGATATTAGACTTCAAATGAAGAACAAGGGAATTATACATTATAGTAGGGTTTCATGTGTCTTGAGAACATCAGAAGCAGGGAAGCTGTGTGAAGTAGCAATTAGACATGTCTTCAAGACATGTCTTTAAGTTCAGGCTGCCTTGGGTATGAGATGTAATCTGAAAAAGTAAAAGAAATGGTCACAGAAGAAAGAGAATTTATGTATGTATGTATTTTTAGTAGCACTATATAAGCCTATGCCATTCAATCTGTAGGAATTTTTTAAATGTTGTTTCTGGATATGCATGTGCAGAGGGTGGTTGCAGCACATTGTATTATGTGGGTTCTACTAGAAGCAAGCTTAAATACATTCATGGACTATTACTTAGGTGTTCATTTGACCACAAGCAGATGTACAAGGTATACTTAGTCATGCAAGTAGCCTGTAATTGATGGCCACGGGTGGTGGGGATTGCATTTCATGGTTTGACAGCAACATGCAGAAATAGTGGCTATTACTTATGCATTTATTTATTTGTTAGATCTCTTTCAGACATGTGAATTGACATTGTACAAGTTACTACAGTTAGTGGGCACATTTATGTGTGGGCAGAGGGAGGCTGCAGTAGGCTGTTCTTACAAGCAGCAAACAAATACATTAATGAATCATTGTTCATTAATTTGATTGCAAGCAGTCATCTGAGATGTACACAGTAATGCAGGTCATTATATCATCTGTGTGTGGTGTAGAGGTCAAGTTGGTTGCATGGTGTGGTTCTGACAACAGTAAGCAAAAATTGTGTATTCTGTTTTGATTGCAGATGTGAAGAGTGTACACAGTCATCCAACTTGATGCAATTGGGGGACAGTCTGTGTGTGTGGGGATGGGTTGCAATGGTTTGTGTTTAGCTTATGTTATTCAAAAGCAAAATGCATTACTGTGGCCATTCTTTATTCATTTGACCAAAGTCTTTTATCTGAGTTATGGCTGCATTTGGTGGGCACATTTGTGTGTGTATAGGGGGTTAAAATGATTTGATTTTGGCCAATTTGTTTTATTATATATAGTATGTGCTGTCTGAGGTGTGCAGTCAATAAAATGTCTGTAATTACTGGTTATTGGGTCTCCTTGTGGAGAAAAGGAGCTAGACTGACTACTTATTTTTCTGATGTTGAGCAGTCGTTCTAGTTTTGCAAGACTTCTGTGATGCAGGTTGGAATATTTCATTGTGACCGGATGTGAAACAATTGAAATGCATTACAATGACCTTTTTTGGTCAAAGTCTTGACATCTTTGGTGTACAGAGTGGATGCACCTGCTGTATAGACATCTGCTTTCTGTGGACAAAAGTGACTGATCTTGCTATAATTTGCTCAAGTAAAGCCGTCATTCTGGCTTTGAAGGACTATTGTTTGCATAAAGCAAGGTAGAGTACTTTACTATGACAACTGTGTGAACCAAAATTGAAGTAGTACTGTGGCCATTATTTTACTCAGTCTGACTTCTGTGGTGTGCACAATCAATAAAGTGGTTGTAATTGCTGGTTACTGAACTTAGCTGTAGGTTGCTTACACTGACCCTACAGAATCCACAAAGAAGGACACGGTTTATAACGTGACTGGAAAACAAACGTCTTAAGTTAAACTGTCGTGATACATTTTCAGGACTAATTTGTATTTGTGTGAAGCAAGTAGGAGTACTTTCTTGGCTGCAGTTTATGTGAAACAAAGTTGAACTTTATTACTGTGCTCATTTTTCCCCACAAGTTAGATGCCTGAAGTATACATAATCTGCAAACTCGCTAGAGTTGCTGTGTGTAGATGAAATGTCTGACCATACTGTCACTGTCGAATTAAACTGTCTCATCTGAATTTGCAGAAATTGTGTGCATTTGTGTAGAGCAAGTTGGAATACATTACTTTGCATATTTTATTTCACTATAGGCATCTGATATATTCTTGGTGGGTAAAGTGTCTGTAATTGATGGGAACAGAGGCTGTGTGTGAATGAAAATGTGTGTGTGGGATTTAAGTGCATCGTAAACTAACAAATTGATCATAAATTCTTTCACTTTCCATTGCAGTTTGAACGTCCGCATTGTACACCATAGATATACATCCTATGCAGACCACCAAGGATAGCTATGATAGCATCTGATTATTGGTACAGTGGCTCGGCAAATAACATTGCTGCCTCATAGCTCTTGGTTCTCCTGTTGAGTTCTTCACTGTGTTTGTCTTTGTGGATTCTGCATGTCTTTCCTAGCTGAATATTGAGTTTTATCCAGATACTCTGGTTTCCGCCAACACCCCAAAACATACTATACCAATGCTTTTCTTTGACTAGCCTTTAGGTAACTGTGCAGCAGTATGTTAGTGTCTTGTGACAGACTTCACTTGTCAAGGACAGTTTTAATTTGTACCAGCATAACTGAGAAAGTGCAAGTTTTGTCTGTGGATGCACACACTGTTGGCACAGACATAACTTTTTTTTTCACTGATAGCCAGAAGAGTTAAGTAATTGTATTTCAAAAAAGGATGCAGAATGCATTGCAGAACATCTACACCATGAAAGGTGTAAAAGAAGATGGTTTATGCTAGTAAGGGCAGTAGACCTTTGTTGGTTTATATTGTGTCAGAAGTATTTGAGGGGGGCCCTTTCAGACAGTCTGACTTCCAAAACGCATATAATTTTGGTTAAACCTAGAGCCAGTCTCTCAGTGGGGCATAGGCTTGTGTGGGAGAAGGATTTAAATCTTCAGCATTCTCTTTGATGTGTGTTTTTTAATTATTGTTGGCCTGTCTTTAAGAGACCAAGTCCAGGATGTATTGATGATCTTTGTGTTTCACTGTTAGTTATCACCTGTGGGGTTATCCCTGCTGTGGTAGCCCTCGGCCAACCTGAATACCAGAGTCAATTTTTTTTGCATCTGCTGCAGTCGCTTGTAGTTTGATGTCAGTGCTATAAAGCAAGGCATCCAACGTCATTACATCAGTCTTTCTTGCAGTGAAGCCCGTAGCAGAACCATTTCTCACGGGTGCCAGTCGGTTGCTACCAGAAGTTGAATTTCAACTGAAAACATCTACAGCTAAGTACCCCATTGGGGATCCTTTTTTCTTGCACTAACCAATGTCCGAAAAAGTTAACAGTTGTCTCACCTGTGGAAACCAGATCTCACACTGAGACTTCCATTTTTACTGTGTCACTTGTTAGGCCCAAACCACGATGTTCCCCATTGCCGGTTCTGTACCCTCTTTAATGCGAGAACCTTTTGCCACAGAGCTCTTTTTGTAAACAGTTATTTTAGTGTTCCATCTTCGTATTCTGATATGGCATCCGTCAGCCAACAATCTGTGGGCATTGCAAAAAAACATACAGATAAAGATAGAGACAGACCACACAAGGCTAAGCATTCCAATGATGCTACTGCTAAGCAGGTAATCAGTTCTCCGGAATTCAGTGAGGCGCTTTCGCAACCCCTGATGCCAGATTTGATATCTATGCAGGCCTCTACCGAGACCCTTTTGCCACAGAAATCTTCATCTTCCGAGCCTTTGGCTGTCTCTGCCTCTGTTGAGTCTGGAGCTGCGACGCAGGCAGCAGCTTCCGAGGTGGTCTTTTGCACTACTGAATCTAGACAAAAAAACGACTTCTCATCTGACTACCATTTCTTTCAGATCGACGGATTCTCTCAGGTAGAACCAGGCCACTCCTAGGAAATTTGCTTCTAGCCACCATCTTGCTACTGCTCCACCACCCCAAGCACAAATGCTTAAAATGGCAGAGGATCTCATCTCCCTTATCCGGGGTAGTCAGGCTGCAACTTCTAAAAGGAAAAGACACCCTTCTCCAGAAATTGACAATAGGATTCTGAGGAATCTGACTATTCAGTTTTTGAAGAGGAACAGCATCCCTTAACTGCTTATGATGATTCAGATGCAGAGGAATCCATCCCTTCTGCCTCCCCTCCAGAGGACCTTTCCTTTGGGGAAATCCTTCACTCCCTCAGGGAACATTTCCAATGAGAATCTCATGACTACCCACAGTCTAAGAAAAGACTTGAGTATTTGGACCTGCCCCAACACAGACCCCTGGCCATCCCCCTATTTTAGAAGTGGTGGATGATGTTTTCCATGAATCCAGCTTACCTCCTGTTGCCCTCTCTCCTGCTCCCAGTAAACCTGACAGGTACAACAGAGTACCAGATTCTCACAAATACCTATACAGAAATCCTGCTGCAGACCCAGAGGTCATTACACAGGGACCTAAAGGAGCTAAGGCTAGTTCTGCTAAGCATCTTCTTCCTTCTGCAGGGACTCCAGAGCTCTAGACAGATGGGGTAAAAAAGTATACACCTCTGCAACCTTGGCTGTCAGAGCACTCAATCGTCAGTTCCATATGTTAAAATATCAACAACACACTTTGGAAATATTAAAACAGAAGATTGCTACCTTTCCTGACTGTCGCAATTCAAATGAGTTGGCAGATTTACTGCACTCTGCTTATCAAGTGGCCAAACACTCATTACAATGTGGATATGACGCCCTAGAAACCTCTAGGAGGGCAGCAATGACAGGCTCTGTTATTAGGAGATATGCATGGCTGAAGGAACAACCTCTCCCTGACCATGTCAAGTCTAAACTTATTGATGCACCCCTAGATAAGGAGCGCTTGTTTGGGGAAAAAGCAGAAGAGGTACTTATAAGGATGGAAGATAAAGCAAAATGTATGCATACAGTAAAATATTTCTTTCACGTTCAACTTCCCAGGTTCTGCAGGAACTTTCCCTCTAAGCAGTGGTCCTTCCCTGCACCTCGCAGACAGGGCCAAGGTAAGCCCCGCAGGGACATACCATCCAGCTCCTATCCCAGGGCCAGCAGAGAAGCAAACAATGGACCACTTCTGTCCCTAAGGCAGGGAGTTCTAAGCCAACCTTTTATGGCAAACACTCAATAACTCCCCATCCGCCCTCCCTTCACTCGTCAAAAACTAAGAGGAAGGCTCACCCTCTTCAAAGACTGTTGGCCTTCTGTAGCAAAGGACTGATGGGTCTTAAAGATCACTTTTCAGGATACAAATTCTCTTTCAGCGAACTCCGAATTCCAAGAGGATACCCAGACTTGCCCCCAAATCAGTGGGCAGAGGCATTGAAACAGGTCCAAACACTCTCATCTCAGGGGGCAGTAGAACCTGTCCCCTCAGATCAAACAGGCAAAGGCTTTTATTCCAGACAATTCCTTGTTTCCAGAAAAGAGGGCACTTGGTGCTCCTTCCTGGATCTAGCCTTTCTGAACACCTTCCTGGTGGTCCCTAGATTCAGGATGCTAACTTTGCAGCAGCTGCTGCCTATGCTAACAAAAAATGCCTAGCTAGTGACCCTAGACATAAAAGATGCCTACCTCCACACCCCCATCAGGGAATCGTGCAGGAAATTCCTGCACTTCAGAGCAGGATCACAACACTTTCAGTTCTCTGCGCTGCCCTTTGGCTTATCTACTGCACCCAGAGTATTCACCATATGCTTGACCCCAGCCATAGCATTCTGCAGACAAGAGAAGTATACAGATTTACCCTTACCTGGACGACTGCCTCATTGAGGCAGAGTGCAAAGAAAAGCTGCTCCAGGACCTTCTCTTTGTCAAATAACTCCTAACTTCCCTAGGGTTCACCATCAATGAGAAGAAATCAAAGCAAAACCCCACCAGGAAGATAATTTTCTTGGGAGCTGTGCTAGACACAGCATCCCAGATGCCCTTCCTATCCCCAGAAAAGCAAAGCTTCCTGCCTCTCTACTTTACCCAGCTGGCTTCCAGAAGTCAACTCACCATGAGGAAGTTCATTCAAACCCTGGGATACATGGCATCTTGCATCCTTTTCATTGCTCTGGCCAGGCTTCACATGAGAACTTCCAGTGGTATTTAAAGAACATTTGGTGCCAGCACTCGGTCCCTAGAGACTTCTCTTCCTCTGATCTCATGTATAAGGGCAGACTTTCTCTGGTGGGCAGAGGCCTGTGGCAAGAACAAGGGTCTTCCTTTCATCCTCTGCCCTATCGGCCAGACCATCACCACCGATGCCTCAGACATTGCTTGGGGTGCTCGCCTAGCAGACAGGTGCACCCAAGGTCTTTGGGATGCCCAGCAACTTCACTTGCACATCAGTCAGAAAGAAATGATGGCAGTACAAAAGGCTCTGACATCTTTCAAACCCCATCTCAGGCCAGGGATCTCCTTATAAAAACAGACACCACAGTAATGTGGTATATCAACAAACAGGGTGGACCAAGTCTTACCCCCTGTGCAGGTTAGCCATTAGCATGTGGCTTAAAGCCACCTCCATGGGTCTACACCTAATTTCCCAATACCTACCAGGGGTTAACAACACCCTTGCAGACCACCTAAGCAGAAACTTACTGGACCCCCACAAATGGCAACTACACAGGGAAATCTTTCTGCAAATCATTTAGGAGTGGGGGACTCCAGAAGTGTATCTCTTTGCCTTGCACCTCAACCACCAGTTGAGCAAAAGTTCTGTACCAGGGAGTATCGCCTCCTAGCGTGGAAGGTACCAGGGAGTATCGCCTCCTAGCGTGGAAGGTGGATGCCTTGACCTTCCCCTGCTGCTCCCTCCTTGTGTACGCGTTCCTCTCTCTGCCCCTTATTCTTAAGGTACTGATCAAAATAAGGGAGGAGAGTCCAAAGGCCATCCAGATTGGCCCAGACAGCATTGGTACCCTTACTGCGCAGCCTGACCTTACAGTCCCCAAAGCAGCTTCTCCTGATCTCAAACCTCTTTACCTATGTGAGGGGGAAGATGCACCCAGACTTACAGACTCTCAGTCTTTCAGCATTGCTTATAGTTTTAAAGCTAACAAGGAGTCCCTGTTAAGCAAACCGGTCCTTGACATCACAGAGGCCAGAAGCAGAAGGCCCAGTACCAGAAAATCCTACGCAGGGAATTGGAAAAGATTCTGCTCCTGGAGCCAGTCCAAAAGGGCCGGTACCTCCCATCCCTCTTATCTTGGATTACCTAGCTGAGTTGGTCCAAAGTGACCTCTTTCTCCTCTATTAAAATCCATGACTCAGCCATTTCTACCCATTACTATTCAGACCCACCCCTCTTCTCTCATCCGTTGATTAAGCAACTCCTCAGAGGGGCTTCTAATATCAGGCCTCCCAGAAGGCCTCCCATGCCACCTTGGGACCTGAATTATGTTTTAGAAAAACTAACCTTGCCTTTTTTCAAATCTGCTGCTGCTGCTTCTTTCGGCTTTTCCCAGTTAGGGGTCGCCACAGCGGATCACCTGTCCGCTCATGATTGGCAGTGGAGTTTTATGGTGTCGAGTTGCCAGCCTGGTGCCCAGCCTTCCACAGAAGGCACACACATACACACTCACACCTAGGGCCAATTTAGAGTGTCCAATTCACCTACAGCATGTCTTTGGGATGTGGAAGGAAACCAGAGCACTTGGAGGAAACCCACGCGACCACAGGGAGGACATGCAGACTCCGCACAGAAGGCACCCCAGCCGAGGATCGAACCAGAGAACCTTTTGCTGTGAGGTGGCAACGCTAACCGCTGCACCACTGTGACCACCCCCCCCCCACCCCCCCCCCGAATCTGCTGCTTCTACAGAATTGAAATAACTCTCCTGGAAGACTGCCTTCCTGCTAGCTATCACGAGAAGTTTATCAAAACTTTAGGCTCTCATGGCTGTTGAGCCCTTCATTTTTCATGCAGACAAGGTCTCCCTAAGGACTAACCCCTCCTTTATGGCCAAGGTGGTATCTGATGTGACCCTCAACTAGGCCATACACCTACCCACCTTTTTCCCCATCCCTCAAAACAAGGGGGAAAGAATTCTACACTTGCTAGACATGCACAGACAACTCCGATACTATCTGTACCGTACTAAACCAGTTAGAAAAACAGACCAACTACTTGTCAGCTTTGCCCCTGGGGCAGAGGGGGAAGACCATTTCCAAACAACCTGTTTCCAAATGGATATCATACTGTATCCTTTTCTGGTACAGACTACATGGGGAACCCCCCCAAGTCTATCCGTACCCATTCCACTAAGGCACCCTCCACTTCCACAGCTTTCCTCTGAGGAGTCCCCACCAGGAACATCTTGGAAGCTGCCACTGGACCTTTGTCCATACCTTTACAAAGCATTACCACCTACCTCTTTTTTTCTAAGTTTAGGGCAGGGTTTGACTCTGCAGGACTTTCTTGACCCATGCCTGGGCTCTAACCTATCCTTCCACCCCTCTCCTCAGCTTTGGGAATTTTCCCACAGCTGATGACTGCAACAGTGAAACGCAAAGAACATAGTACAGTTGTGTACACTTACCATAAATATAGATGTTAGAGTGTAGTCGCTGTTGCAGTCCTGGTTTCCTTCCCTCCATCCCCATATAGCATCTTCCCCGAGGGCGACATAAGCTTCCCAAGGTGACTTTTAGCCACCCGGACCACTTTTCCTTATTTCCTTCTGGTTCTGATGGGTTAGGGCAAGAAAAACTGATGCATTGAAGTCATGTGCCTTGCTTTATAGCACTGATGACCTGATGTCAGACTACAGGCAACTGCAGCCGACGCAAAAAAAAACATCTACTCTGGTATTCGGGTCGGCCAAGGACTACCGCAGCAGGCATTCCAGCTGTTGCAGTATGTCAGGTCAGGTACATGCCAAAGAGGGATTTATGCTCTATGATGGGTCTGATAAGGACCGAATAAAGTGGCAGTATGATTTCTGTACACCTGAATGCCATACCCTTACTTACTTACAAGTTGGGGGACATAGAATGGGTATTTTGTTATTACCTTTTCCACTTGTTGGTCAAAGGCCAAATTACTGATTACATACGTTTTCAGATCCTTGACTACTGGGTTTACTCTTAGGGGTGACTTATTAATGGAGTAATTAGCTTGGATGCCAGTTTGCCCAAAAGGCACACTAACACATTTCTTGGCATTGATTTTTAATCCATTATGCTATTTAATATCTTTTTATGATTAATTTTTAGTACTATTTTGCAGTTTTATATATTTATTTATCATGATTTGAATTTTGAAAAAAAAAAAACTTGTAGGTCTTCAGAGCTTCTGGCAACCAGAACCCTTGGCTGTTCAAGTGGAGTTTGTTGGGCTTAGTAAGGTGTCCTGTTCTAAACATCTGCCCTGTGGCACACCTAGTCTTAAACTAGTCCTGGTTAGAGGTGTTCACAGAAGGTTACTGTAGCTTTGCATGGTCTTGGAAACCATGCATTTATTTAACTTTCCAAACAGTTAAAGGTGTTAACAAAAGGTCACTGTTGCCTGGAGACTGTTTACAGTCTAGTAGCAACAAGTTGGAATGCATGAATGTCACTTATAGCCAAACATCAGGCATGCATACAGGTGGCTAACCTACTCTTATAGTCAGCTGTTTGTACCAACAATTGCATCAGCAGGAGGAGGAGTCAGATGGCATGAAATTAGGAAGTAAGTGGACTGCTTTTAAGCCTGCAGTAAATGTAAACCCCTGCTATAACCCATTGTTAATAAGCATACTTCCACTAAATTAGCCAAAGTTAAAACTGTTTTGGAATTTGACCCTTGCTTCCCGTGTTGAGCAAGTTGCAAGAAAAAGTAAAAAAAAATCTGTTGCACATCATCTTTGGGTTCCTAACAGAGATGTACTTTCCTCAGGTTGTCCATTAGATGGTGGGCAGTGTGGACTAGAAAGTATATGCAAGTACAGATCAGCCCCATTCCTAATTTCTGTATTGTATGCCATTGTTTGAGCTTCAGCAACTATCCTGTGCCTCAAAAGTGGTGGATTTTAATGCAGTCATCACGTATTTCTTGTGATTCACAATCTGATTTTTTTAAGGACATCTGCAGTATGCATGCGCAAGATGCCATCCCTTAAAGCCAAAGAAGTCTGATTCCACTATGCTCTGTGGATGAAGGACTGTCCAGTACAACAGCAGCTGTGGCATATGTCGAGTAACATGCATCTTCTGGTTTGCTATGGTAGGAATTGCGCATGTGTTCTTCATAAGCACCTGTCTTCTGAATTGACTGCGAACTGTTAATGTAG
Organism: Protopterus annectens; assembly: GCF_019279795.1. Lineage (NCBI taxonomy): Eukaryota > Metazoa > Chordata > Ceratodontiformes > Protopteridae > Protopterus > Protopterus annectens. The sequence goes on along the minus strand of NC_056747.1, from coordinate 190,824,154 downwards.
GCATTATGACCATTCAGCAAACAAAACTGTCCAGGATAAGTTTTTTGTACATGTGAAAGAGAAGGGAATGTGATTGTAGGAGACAGATTCCCCTGCAAAGATCGCCATGCTGTTTGTTCTGTCTGGGTGCATAACACGATTATAAGGCTTGTTCTAAGTTTGCATGGTCTTCTGTCCATCTTAAGGTAGGATGGTTTCTGAGTCCTTGACAGCCGGCTTCCCTTTGAAGAAGAAAGCAGACAAACTCTGGTTAGAGTCTCCTACTGCTAAGTTAGAACCAAATGCCTGTGTTGCATTTCTTGATGAGACCCTGGACTGTCCTGCTGCGTCTCTCTGCATGGCAGCCCTTTCGGAGGCCGATATGACATGGCTGTTGTGCATGAATGTCGTATTTAACCAGTTGTCTGCTATGGCTGAGAATGGGGAACTGTAGCTTGTTATATTGGAGGAACCAGACTGCATACCTCAAGTCTTGAGGCATAAGTTCCCAGTTCCGTGATCGAGGTGTAGCAGGGCTCAGATCCTCCATGTTTGGTGCAGGCAGATGTTGCATGTAAGCAGCAGCAGAAGACTAGGCAAGATTTTACCTAGGACCTTTTTTTAAGACTATTATGTCTTTAAAGTTGGCTTCTTTCTTTCCTGCTCACTCTTTTCTTTTCTTCAAAAGGCTAAGGGAAGAATGGAAGGAAGTAGTGGAGTTTAATTCAGATGGTAAGGATTCCTTAATCAATTCTTCCCAAACTAATTTTCCTGAAACCTATGCTTTGGATGATGAAGATTCTTTATTATTTTTGATTCCATACACAACAGACAGCTTAGTCTGTTTTGTTCAAGACTACTATGCCCTCAGACATGGGAAATGGACACATTGACCTTTCCTTGCAAACTGACGTTCTTTTATGCTTTCCCACCACTCCCTTTGATTCCTGAAATCCTCCTAAGGATCCAGGCCAAAGTAAAAGTCTTGTTGGTGACTTCATTTTCTCTCAGGTAACACTGGATCCCCCTTTACTTTCATCTGGCCAGAGGTAGTCATCACAAGTTTCCTCACAGGATGGACTTTGTTACAAAGAACAAAGGTTCTTTGATCCCCCCAGTCTAAAGACTAGTTTGAATCTGACTCTTTGGGTAGTAGAATTTTAGACACCAGTATTTTGATGTCCTACGGTTTTACAGGAGACTAGAAAACAAAATGCAAGAAAATGTTATGTCTCCAAATGAGAGGCTTTCCTTTTCGTGCCAAAGAAAGAGTCTGGACTCTTAAAGGCTAGGTATTCCTAATATTCTGTCTTATTTGTGAGAGTTGCTCAGTGCTGGGCCAGCACTCTTTTCTGTTAAAAGCACATCTCTCAGCCGTCTCTGCTTGTCTGTTTGGATCCAACACTTTCTTCTTGATTTGAGGTTGTACAGTTTTTGAATGGCGTCATGTGAGACTGCCACAAAGCACTGTCCTTCCTTCTTAGCACTTGAGCCAAGTCCTGGAAAAACTTCCCTTGTCTCTTTTTGAGCCTGCTACATCTGCTCCTTTTAAGATTTGTACTAGGAAAAAAAAGTGCTGCTGGTGGCTTTGACATTAAGTGGGTTGCAGAGCTGCAAGTCTTGATGACTGTTCCTTCCTTCCTTACTTTTCCAGGAGATTTTCTGATTGACACAGGATTTTATGAAGTCTTGACAACCAGGAACTGAAAAAGGTCCTTCTTGAGGAAGCTCATCTGCAAGTAAGAAAAGGAAGCCACCTTCTTGGGGGAGCTCAGTACTAGTCCTTTTTATTCCCAAAGTTGTTAATGAGCACGCCATGATTCAGACCATTAATTTGCCTACTTTTTTCCCTTCACCTTAGAATGTAGGGTAGAGGATCCTATATTCCTTGGACGTGGAGAGGCAGCTCAAGTTTTACTTGGACAAAACCAAGTCAATGAGCTTTTTGTTTCTTTCCTGGACAAAATCTTGGGTATTTTGTGTTTCCTAACTAAATTTGATATCTAAGGTTGTTTCTTTGGTATTACTTTCATGTTAAGCATCTTCTTGCTCCAGATAAAGTACATTTTACTAGAGCTGCTGCTTCCTCAGAGGCATTCTTTATGGGTCTGGATTCCAGATCTTTCCTTGAAATGGCTACATGGTCTTCTTTTTGTATTTTTTTTATTATAAAATATTAAAAGATTGTTTTCTCTAGAACCAGAGCAGGGTGTGCTGGGTCTTTTGGACCATAGTAGGTTCATAGGTTGGTACTAGGCTGTTTCCTCTTCCCTATCATCTTGGCCTTGGGAATCTCCCATCAGTTAGTGCTGCAACAGTGATCTGCTTTGTTAGGTTATTGCACAGCTACATTGTCCTTCCATGATCACTGTTGCAGGATTACATCCTCCCCCCACACTTTTTATGTTTGGCCAGGGTGTGTTCTCCCCCACCACCACCTTTTTTTTGACTTGCTCGGTATGTATATAGTTAATTAGTATATTTGTATGTATAGAATTACTTATTAGAGTCTTGTCTTGAGCAAGAAAATTCTGAGGTACTGTGTATGCATATGTCCCTTGTATTCTTTTGGCTCCGTGGGGTTGTACGTTGGACGTGTATAGTGCAAGGAGAAGATGCTTTAGTGTTTGTATACTAATGTCTCTGTCTGTCCTTGGCAGGATAGCCCATCAGTTAATACTGCAGCAGTGACCAGTTGGATATATACTGTTATGGTGCGTTTTCACACAGTTGTACTTTTGTGGTGGTGTTTGATGAATATCTTGTTCAGTGCTGTAGTGTCATCAGTTTGTCAGAACAACCTGGTGTCAGAGACTTGGGAGATTTCTCTTTTGTCTAGTACTTGTAGATGTCAGAGCATAAAGTTAATGACCGTCTTTGGTGTAAATAGTTCATAGATGTTTATTAGGCTAACGAATCCAGGGGGCTGCCTTTTTTTTTTTTCTTTTTGCAAGTCCAGTCATGCTTCCCAAGGTGAAAATTAAACTTGCTACCTTGTCTGTGTAATGTAATCACCTCAACCATTATACCAACCCCCACCCCAAACAAATTCCAAACACATTTTCTTAATATTTCAGCAAGATTGTCCTACTCGACAGCATTTCAGTCGAGGTGTTTCTCAGGCTGCTAGGCTATGTAGCATCCTGCTTTTTAAAATTTACGCTGGCCAGAATGCACACAAGGAAATTCTCTAGTGGTACCTGTGTTGCACGTGGTGCTGGCATCCCCATTCCGAACAGGCAAGCATACAATTGCCCTGTTTTGTAAGAGGAGACATTGCATAGAGGACAGAAAATATCCAGATGAAGACTGAATCCCCTTCAGAATGCAGAGCGAGTCCCAGCTACTGACTCATTTGATACTGCTTGGAAAACCCATTCAGGCGAGTTGAATGTCCAAGAGGTTTGAAACAAGTGTATGTTTAGGTGGCACTTAGAACATGTTAACTGTTTTAATGTTTATCAGGGTATTCAGACACGTATAGCAGCCACGCCCTCTTATAATCAAAGCAAACTATACCACAGTCTCATGGTGTAAAAAGTGGGGACTCCACACTTGCCTGGGCGCCCTACACAAAATGTATGTGAGCAGTTCCAGGATTTGTGTGGGGATGATCCTAATAGTCCAGTACATTCTTGGACAGGACTACATTCTAGCAGAAACACTAAACATTTCAGCAGTGGAGCCCAGCAAACTGATGGCAAGGAGATGAACAAGTTGGCTTCACACCCCAGCAAACTGGTAGAGCGACAAGTATTCTTGGAACTGTCCCACTAGTGGGATGTGCCAGAAGTAGACCTTTTACTTTTCCAGTACACAGAAACTCAAGAAGTTTTCCAAAGAATTCCAAATGAGGAGGCCTGAGTGACAACTCCTCTTCATATACTGGTGTGTCCCTTTATGCTTTCTTTACCCTCATTCCCAAGGTACTGTGGATGATCAAGGAGGGAAAGGTCAAGGATGATTGCATTCTGTCCCAAAAGGGTTTAAAGTGTCACTCTGGGACATCCCTTTTTTACTAGGAGATTTAACCTTGCTGATCTTTGAACCAGACGCTTGTCCCTGTCAAGATGCTGTCTTGGAAAACTCTGGTAGCCTTGACCTCAGACAGATCTTTGAACTGCTGGCATTTTTTTTCCTAGTGATTTTTTTATTTTTCTCTCTCCTTGGGTTTTCATAAGAACATGGTCGCCTTACACATTAGTCACCCCCTTGGGCATAAAGGTAGGTGTTAAACTCTCGTTTTTCATCTGTTGGTTTTCCCCCCTCACCACAGAACAAGGGAGTAGGTGTTGCATTCCCTGGTTGTGCGCAGGCAGGCAGCTCAGATTTTATTTGTCAAGAACTAAACTAAGCAGAAAGTCAGACCAGCTACTTGTTGCCTTTGCAGATTGAAAGGAAGGAAAACCTGTCACCAACTAAATACAAGTGGATTGATCATTACATTGCCTTTTGTTGCCTTCACCATGGAAAAAAGTCCCTGTCTATCAGTGTTGTCTTGTTCTAGGGCCATGGCTATTATCACAACTTTTCTTAGTGGGGGGGTTTCCACTTTGACCAGGGTGTTGTTTCTATAGTGGCCTATCTGTATACACTGTTATCAAGCATTACATTTCTAGGGCCAGGGCAGGGTTCCTATATTAAGCCAACCCTCAAAAATTGGCTAACTGTGGAATTCACCCACTTAGTATAGCAGTACTGAACTGTGAAAAACATGCTACAGACGTTTTAGGAACGTAACACAGTTGTAGATATTCAAGTAGATTAACTGATAAAATATCAGCTCCCCTCCATCCACCCCCTCTCTCTTTACTAATGCCCATGCGTTTGGTGGGTAAACTTGTTTGCCTTACTCACAACTGTTCAAGTTCTTCTCCAGATGTTCTCATTTTGCCTGTTGTCACCAAATTCAGCCAGCACTGGACAGGTAGTGGTATTAACTTTTATGCAACTGTGACTTGCAGTCTGAGTTGAGAAAAATCTGAAGATGGTGTTGGCTGGCAACCCTTTATATTGCTGATATCCTGGCATCTGAGGAAAAGTTGTCCACCAGTCCAGAGGGTGGAAGGTGAGAGCTCTGGTATTCAGACTGACCTCTAGGCCCCTGCAGGCAGGAATCCAGAGAGTGAGCACTGCAACAGTGAATCTACTCTAACATCTACAGTTAAGAGTTCCTAACATGATTGTAATTTTTGTTGCTTGTGGATAACTGCGAGTGTAGATACACCAAGCAGATTCGGTCTTTAACTCTTAGTACTCTGGCACTTTGAGTGCTGCTCTTGGCAGGATCCAGCTTTCTCTTGCCACACAGACACCTCCCTTTCCCATGATACCTTTGCTTCTGTCATCAATGTTCCATTATTTTTCAGTAGTGGAAAGCATTATTAATGGCCTGAGGTTTAATTTCTCCACATTTTTTGGGATTCTAATACCATGACAGGAATGGGCCCCATTCCTAAGTTGCGGTATAATTAAAGTTCATGAAGTTAGTATTGTTAAGTCTTTGATGTTAGCCAAAAGGGCTGTTTGCAACACCTGCAGTTTGCCCAGAATTGATTCCTGCAATTCATATGGAGTTGTATATATTGGCAGCATATCTAAATATGACTTTAGAATCTTTTTTTTTTTTTTTTTTTGCACCCATTGATCTTACTGTTGTCTGAGTGTCTTTCCACATTGCTCATTTCTGCCTGCAAGTCTTGATATTTTAGGACATTGTCTCTCTGTATGTGAGACACTATTTGCTAGGTGTAGCAGTTACAGTGATCAATGCTACTTTTGTCTTTTTTTCATGGACTACTATATCTGGTTTTCTCTCATCTCTTTTTTTTTAATTTAGTAATGAGTGATCCTATCTGATGTACACTTTATCATTGTCTAATGCTTTGTCTTTCACATTTCCAATGCCTCTTGGCTACTTCTCTATATTGCAATGTTTTCACAGTCCCCAATGAGACAGTCTTGCCACATTATTGTGCCTTTCAAGGCCCTCTGCCATGAGTATATCACTCCTAGTAATAAGGCATGCGACTGCTTACAATTCTTTCTTTATAGAATCTACATTTTTCTGTTTCTCCCATATGTTCAATATACTTTCTAAAACAATGTGTACGTAGTCCACTGTTCTGTGCTGCCATTAACTTTTTAGCTTTTGGTTTCAACTAATTACTCTTTAACCATTCCTTTGTCAAATCCTGTTCAACATGAGGGTTTTTTTTTTTTTTGTGTATTTAGTTGCTGTTTGATTTCCATTCCTGCTTGCCACCCGAATGCTTCTGTTAAAGTGAGCAGAGAGGTTATCTTGTAAAACTTTCAGTGACCCATGTCTCCTTCAAAGCATGGAATATATATTCTTGGTATACAATGAGGTTTTTATGTATCATTTAAGCGTGAAGCATTTTTCTTGTTTTTCTGTCAAAATGATTCACTGCTTTTTTGGGCAAGTCAATCACACCAAAGCTGTAAGCTAAAATAGGAAGAGATGTCAAGGGTGTTTTCATTATTAGTTTGTCTTCTGAAGTATTCCTTACTAAGCTTTGTCATTTTGATGCTTCATCAGTACCCAAATATTTATACACTCCTTCCTGCCCAGGTTCCTTAATGTCACATTCCTGTACTAGATTGATATTTTCTTGGTACTGCAACTTTCCTTCTTTAAGCATTGCTTTTGCACATTTATCAGGACCCTATGTTCATGTACATCACCTGAGAAAATTTTAACCACTTGCAGATGTTTTTCGTGTTTCACTGCTGCAGACATCACATTTGGGTTATCCGCTTGCAGTAGCCCTCAGTTGGCCTGATTATCATAGGTAGGCAAGTACTAGGCTATCAGCCCAAGGGCATTTATAAGCCTAGCTGGAATGTGTTGGCTGTCGCCACCCCCTTAGATTAGTTCCCTGTGCCTTTGTCCAGCAGAGCCATTAGTTCCCTGCACCACTGTCCCACAGAGCCACTGCAGTGATCCCCGGGGTAAATTTTCTGTTTCCCATCCCACCCGTCAAGGTTTCTCTTGAGTGTTGGTGAGGGGCTCTGCCTGATGTATATTGGAATCCTGTTCCAAAGCATGGGGAGTCTCTGGGATAGGAATCTATCCCTCCAGCATGTCCTATTTATCATTGTGGTGAGGTTTATATCTCTAGAGCATGTGGCTCTCCAGGATTTTTTTTTTTTTAGGTGTAGCATGTCCATCAGTTCACTGTTGGACATGGTCTTGTATGTTAGGAAGAGATCACCTCTCAGCGGTATGCAACAGAGTACAGCTGGAGTTTCTTGAGTCGGGCTGCATAGGGCATCTGTTTGAGGCCAGTAATCCTCTTGGTGAGGTACTTTTGTGGTCTTTCCAGCTGTTGCAGGTGTCTTGTAAGGTACATTCCAAATGGGGCGTTGTATTCTATGATGGGTTTAATGAGTGATGAGTAGAGAGGCACAATAACCTCTTTTGTTCTAGATGCAAACCCTTTTGTGATTAGGTGGGCCACATAGAAGGATTTTCTAACCACCTTGGCAATGTGAGAATCGAAGTCTTTGGTCCTGCGTCGGTTGCTGTCTTCCGTGACATCAGGTAGTCAGGGGTTTAAAGCACGCCGCCGATGCCATTACATCAGTCTTTCTTGCCGTGCAGTGCCCAAAGCACAAGCAGTTCGCAAGTGCCGGTCGGCAAACTCCTGAAATTTTCGTTTTCGAGTTTCATTACCGAAGTCTTCAACTAAAGCTAAGTACCTTGTTGAGGAAACTTTTTTTCTTGCTCTAAACCGATGTCAGTAAAAGTCAATAATTGTATTTCTTGTGGAAAGCAAATACCTCATAAAGATTTTCATTCGTACTGTATTCCTTGCCTAGGCCCTGACTACGATGTCCCTCGCTGTCAGTTTTGTGCCTTATTTAAACCATGAACTATTCGTCGTCTGTATATTCGCTTCTAAATATTTTGGTACTCTGTTCAATTATCCAGGTATGTCTTCGGTAAGCCACCCGACTACTGACATTCCGAAAAAATGCAAAGATAAAGACAGAGACAGGCCGCCTAGTTCCAAAGCTGCCGATGATGCTTCTCCTAAGCTAGTCGCCAGTTCGCCGGTACTCAGTGAGGCGCTTTTGCAGCCCCTAATATCCGCTACTTCAGATTCACAGGCCTCTACTGAGACCCATTTGGAGTCTGGTATGCCACAAGATGTTTCAACTGCGGAACCTACAGATGTCTCTACCTTGGATGGGTCCGGAGCCGCTGTGCAGGCACCGGCTTTTGAGGGTGTATTCAGGCCTTCTGACTTGCATAGCAAACCGACGCCATCCTCTTCAAGGCCTAAAACTTGAACCATGCCTAGGAAACTGACGCCCAGACCGCATGGTCAGGCCTCTATGCCTGAAAAACAAATAAGAATGGCTGAAGACCTTATTACTTTAATCAGTGGAAGCCAACCTTCCCCCCTCTAAGAGACCTAGGACTGAATTTGCTTATGATACTTCTGACCAGGATTCTGAAATTTCTGTCTCCTCTGAGGACCAGGATTTACCCTCCTCTACCTAGGAGGATTCTGATGCAGAGGACTTTATTCCCTCTCCTTCTCCCCCAGAGGATTTTTTTGTTGGTGAAACATTTCATACTCTTAGGGAGCATTTTCACTGGGAAAGCCAGATTACTCTAATTCTAAAAAGAGGCTTAGAGACTTCTTACTCCTGCCCCAACACAGGCCTTTAGCTATTCCTCCTGTGCTGGACACTGTTGATGATGCCTTTTTGGAATCTAGCTTGGTATGGTAATCTTGCCATATGGCTAAGGTTACTGCTGCAGTGATCAATGTAATGAACATAGTACAGTTGTGTAAGTAAACTTACAGTAATAGATGTCCAGATGATGACTGCTGTAGTAGTCGCTTCCTCCATTTCCCTTGTTTTTTTTTTTTTTTTTGTTTTTGTGTGCATTTTATGTCAGGGTGTTCACATTTATTTATTTACTAATTGTTCCTAGCTTGTCTTTTCAGGGCTCAGCCTCTGTCTCTCCCTGTTGGCAGGAAAGCTGTGAAGGACTTTGTGCCTAAACCTGACTTTTAGTCATTTCAGCTCTGAAGCTTTAGATTCTGGCCGGTTGTTGTATCCTTGGCAGGATGTAACAGGTATGGCTAAGGCTACTGCAGCAGTGATCATTCAAACATCTGCTATGGTAAGTTTACTTGCACAGCTGTACTTTCCTAAAACTAAACTTCTGTTTGTAAGTGCTATTGATGCATGATCAGCTGGCCTTTTCTTGTGTAGACTTACAACTTATGTAACATCCTACTTTGCATTTACTTGCAACACAGTTGGCATAGTCATTTGGTGGTAATTGAGCATTATTGCATCTGTAACTAACTTTTTGAGCATTTCAAAACACTTCCTGTTTGTAGCCTCATTTCTGAACTTCATTTTACTATAGCAGCCCAGCAACATAGTTTTCAGACATACTAGGTTTAAACCTTTCACGATTACAGGTATCGGCCACTCTGACATTAGAATGTGACCTTGGTATTTTAGATTGGCACTCATTTGCCCTGGTATTTGTTAATGCCTATACTAAGTGTACACTGTTCTTAGTCACCAGACAACACTATCATAATTCACACCTTCTTCTCCCAATTTTAGGTTTCCTACTGATTTTCTTGCAGCCTTAAATATTGAGGGGGATTCATGTAGACTACATATACAGTTAGTATAATCTTTGACTAGAAAGCACAAAAAAATAGGGCAGGAGTATTCTTGAATACAGATCGTGTACACAAATGTTAATGAGTCCGGCCTTTTGTGTTGTTTACGTTAATTGTCATAACATGTTTGTATGTCACTTAACATGTCCTTTTAGTCTTATTCTTTCAAAATGCATCAGTGGTTATGTTTACAGTTATGTTTACAATTCCTTTCAGACTTTTGACACTGCAACAGATATTTCGAACACCTGTGATACTGATTAAATAAAACATGGAAGTAAGAAATCAGTTTTTTCTCAATATCCTATTAATTGTATGTAGATGGATATTGCTTCTTGTAGTTTTAATGTGCTAGAATGTTTGGCTTGTCCGTAATATTAAAAGCTTTGCATTGAACACTGAAAATATCTGTCTTGTTCTTGAATTTCATAGTGTCTTTTAATCATCTCGCAAAACCACTTCTTTCTTAGTCTGACTTTTTTTGTTTGTATAACTCATCTAGTCCAAATGCTGATTCCTCTTTCCCTTCCTTTATAGCCTTTTCTAACCCTCCACTTTCTATTTTTCCTGTCAGTTTTTTTTGCCTTGTGAACTTTCCATTTCCCCTTTTCTCATTCATGTCAGCATACTCTTTCTACACAATGTTCTTCTGTATCCATAATCTCTTCCTGTTAACTGCTATTGGTCATCCTTCATTACATTCATTTTTCTCCCATTATACTGTACCTCTTTCCCTAAAAATAAGGGGAACTACCTATTTCCTTTTGCCTTAATCCTTATGTTTATATATTTTCATTATTTCTGTTTTCTACCTTCAGTACCCTTTCACATTTTTCTTTTAGATTATTTTTTTTCATGCGTTTTCCCTTTTTAAGCAAACTTTCTTCTACTTAGTTTATGTGCAGCTCACCACTTTGTCCATCTGCCTTAAAAGGTTTCATTGACATACAATCCTCAAACTCTTCCCTTTATCCTTTTAAACATTTAATCTCTACAATTTTTTCTAGTCAGTCTCTCTAATTGTTTTCTTTCTTTCTTTTAAGTTCTCAGTTTCCCTATTATTGCCCATGCTGCACTATGACCAGAAAATTTTGCTTCTCTACACACTTTTCCTGTCTGGATCTTCTGAATATAAAACACAATCTTTAGTTTGCAGTATACTACTTTTGTAACTGTAACCTCTCTCTATTTTCAGTTTGCTGTATTTCATTATTTATTTCATTTTTCTATACTGTGCCATTTTTCTTTTTCATTTATTAAATTCCAATTGAAATCTAAAGTAATACATATTCGCTGTCACAAATTTATTTCTTTAAATATTTTTGTCTTCTTTACATTTGTATACATGTAAACCACAACTTTATCACCTTCTGCGATGTTCTTCGTGTTTCACTGTTGCAGTCATTACATTTGAGTAATCCTGCTGGCAGGTTGCCCTCAGTCGGCCTGAATTCCAAAGTCCTGGGTCCTGCGTCGGCTGCTGTCGCCCCATCCCTGATGTCAGGGGTATAAAAGAAGCGGCTGACGCCATTTTCTTTAGTCTTTCTTGTCGCGCAGTGCCTGAAGCAGAAGCAGTTCGCAAGTGCCGGTTGGCCGGCTCCTGAGATTTCCGTGTTAGTTTCAGATCCGAAGTCTTCAATAAAGCTAAGTATCCCGTTGGGGAAACTTTTTTCTTGCTCCAGACCAATGTCAGAAAATGTTAATAATTGTATATCTTGTGGAAAGCAAATACCTCATAAGGACTTTCATTCTTACTGTATTCCTTGCCTAGGCCCTGATCACAACATTCCTGGTTGTCTGTTTTGTGCTAGATTTAACCAATGCACTATTAAGCGTTGGCATGATTTTGCTTTAAACTATTTTGGACGCCGGTTTAATTATCCTTTAATGTCGTTGGATAGCCATCCGACTATTACAAAAAGCGCAAAGAAAAGGAGAGAGAGAGAGACAAGAGAGAGCCAAAACTGACGACGAAGCTTCTCCTAAGCCATTCGCCAGTTCTCAGTGAGGCGCTTTCGCAGCCCCTGATGCCCGCTACTTTAGAGTCGCAGCCCGCTACCGACTCCCATGTGGAGTCGGCCATGCCGCTGGAAACTCAAGGTATTGGAGCCTCGGATACTATTCCTTCAGATGGGTCCAGAGCCGCTGAGCAGGCACCGGCTTCTGAGGGTGTATTCAGACCTAAACATCTTTACATTAAACCGACTTCAGCTTCTAAGGCAAAGACTAAAGCACCTTCTAAAGCAAAGAAACAAACTCAAGAGCCACGTGGACAGGCCTCTATGCCTAAAAAACAGATGCTCAAAAAGCCGAAGACTTGATTACCTTGATCAGATTATTTCAATACTTTTGCTACTTGCTTTACTAAAAATTTAGTGTATTTGGCTACTTGCACTAAATGTACTGCCTTTTACATTGGTCTTACCAAAAGGAAATTAGCAGACAGAATTTATGACCATCTATATGAAATTAAGAAATGTTCGGACACTAATGCTTTAGCCCAGCATATACTAAAGCACCAAGATCACTCTTTTTGTTTGAGTATTAGAAGTAATAGCTTTAAATCCTAGGGGTAGTGATGCTATTAACAATCTAGCACTAGCTGAATTGAGATGGATCCTAAGGTTTAATGCCCATAATTATCCAGGCCTAAATACCTCTGTATCCATCAAACCTATCTTGAACAACAGGAAGCGCTGTTAAGATTTTTTTTGAAAATTCCAAGATCTTTTTTCACATTTACAGTCATATAAAGTTATTTATATATATATATTTTTTAAATACTTTATGTATATAATGTATATCCTTTATGCATAATTGTGTTTTATATATATTTATTCATTATCATCTTTTTTGTATTAATTCCATAGTAGTTTTTAATTTTAGCCCAGCTTTAACTTCAGCCAATTTTAAACTGTTATATCCAGTAGTTATTCCGATTTAAATACATTTTATATTTTTCATCCATTAATTTTAAAATTTATACTTTATTTATATTATTTCATCAACTTTTCATATATCATAGAGATTATTTATAAAATATTTATAAAATATTTAATAGTTGATTTATCTTTATATCTTAATTTAATCCCATGAGAATATATATATAAAAATTAAATATAAATATAAGTATAAATATAAATATTAACTTATTACACTTTTCATGTAACCGTTTAATTTATTATATATATATTTTTTTACAGGCAATGTTTTATTTTTATAGAATTTTAAGACTAAGAAACTTTTTAAAAATTTGTGTAATCAAATATCCCAATATTTAACATGTTGACATAGTTCTATAGTACTACTTTAAATAGAATTAACTTTATAATATATGTACAACCCCTTTACATTAACATATTCTAATCTTGTTATTTTTATGTATAGTACAAATATTAGCTTTTTTATACATTCCTATACTTTTTAGTATTTATTGTTTGTACTATATTTTTGATCGTTTGATCAGTTTTTAGCTAATATAGTAATTTCATTTACTAGCGGTAATTACTGAAACCTATGTTCTAATCATTTATAACAATACAAATCTATTGGCGGCTAAGCCCTTTACACTCTGCTTCTAGTTGAATGTAAGTTTGAATGACTTTGAATATGTTATGCTGCTATATATTTTTTGTTTTAGATGTTTTGTTTCGATGCTTTGTTGCATAGTTAAGGAGTTCTGAAACGCATTCTGATTAGGCGCTCAATTTTAGGTTTTAAGAAATGCTGTCTTTGTTTTAAGAAATGCTGTTTTGGTTTTGTCTTTATTTTAAATTCATATTACAAGCTGTTGCATAATTTATTAAGTAGACTATTTATGTCAGTTTATGCATAAGAAATTCTTTAGATATATATTGCAATCTGACTCGTAGGTGAAAATACTGTGGAGTTACATAATTACTATAAGCGTTTGAATATATGCCTCTACCATTCCACAGAACAGCTAATGTGCTCTGAACTTGTTTTGAATTTTATTCCTTTAAATGTTAATTGAACTGACTAATTAAATTAAGTTTTATGTTAATTGTTGTGCTATTTAAACTCAGCCTGTGGGAGAAATTATTATCTGAAGAAGCGTGGTTGTATCCACGCGAAAGCGCTTATCAACCCACTCGTTTTGTAAAATAAAAGTTTATTTTAATATTACGTTGCTTTTTATACTGGATTACTTTGGCTGAACATTGCTTGTATACTTTGTTGCATCGTGGAGAGATCAGTTTCTTTTTACATTTATTTTGATCAGGGTTTCCCATCCCCTCCTGATAAGAGGCCTAGGCAAGAAACTGACTATGAATCTTCAGATCAGGTTTCTATTTCTTCTGATCAGGAATATTCTCTTTCCCCCTATGAGGATTCTGATGCTGAAGAATCCATACCTTCAGCTTCTCCTCCAGAGGACTATTTTTTTGGGGAAACCTTGCATACTATGAAGGGGGCATTTCCACTGGGAGAACTAAGATTTTTCAGAATCTAAAAAGAGGCTCAGGGGTTTCCTTCTCCTACCTCAACACAGGCCACTAGCCATTCCACCTGTGTTAGACATTGTAGATGTGTTTTCGGAGTCTAGTCTTACCCCTGACTCCTTGCCCCCAGCTCCTGTTAAGCCTGACAGATAGTACAGGGTTCCTGACTCTCATAAATTCCTTTTTAAAAACCCTGCTGCAGACCCAGAAACTATTTCACAGGGTCCCAAAGGAGTGGAGGCTTCCGCTGCAAAAAACCCTACCCCCTCGACAGAGATTCTAGGACACTGGAGATATGGGGGGAAAAAAGGTTTACACATCTGCTACCTTGGCTGTAAGGGACTTAAATTGTCAGTTTCATATGCTCAAATATCAGCAACATGTCATGGCATTACTTAAACAGAAAATGTTGTTAAACTCTGAATGTGCAGAAAACAAGGAAATGCAGGATTTATTGCATGCAGCTGAACAAGTTGGAAGGCATACTTTGCAATGTTGTTTTGATTCTTTGGAGGCCTCGTGCAGGGCCGCAGTTACGGCTCCTGTAATTAGGAGGCATCCTTGGTTAAAGGAACAAAATCTGCCTGATCATGTCAAAGTAAAATTACTAGATGCACCTTTACAGCATGATACTTTGTTTGGTGTTAAGGCAGAAGAGGTGTTAAAGAAAATGGAGGACAAAGCTAAATCTAAACGGTCAAAGATTTTTTTACAAGTACAGCCACCTAGGTTTAGTAGACACTGGCCTACAAAGAACTGGTCCTTTCCTGTGTCAGACCTCAAAGGGGCAGATCCAGATGCCCTAGAGGTAGATCCCAGCCACAAGGTTCATACAGGTCAAAGCAATGGGGTGCTTCTACCGCCAAAGTTGGAGAAGACAAATCACAACCATACAGGAAACAGTCCCAATGACTTCCCCCTGCCTGCACCAAGCACTCCTCTCCTGGCAGCACCCTTAGGGGGCAAATTAGCACTTTTTTCTCAAAGTTGGAGAAGACAAATCACAACCATACAGGAAACAGTCCCAATGACTTCCCCCTGCCTGCACCAAGCACTCCTCTCCTGGCAGCACCCTTAGGGGGCAAATTAGCACTTTTTTTCTCAAAATTGGCACATTATAACCCAGGACAAGTGGGTTCTAAATATTGTGTCACAAGGGTACAAGTTCCATTTCCATACCCTGCCAAAAGCAAACGGCAGGCCAGATCTGCCAAAAAATCAATGGACAGAGGCACAAAAACAAGTCTCATCCCTCATGGACATGTGGGTCATTCAACATGTACCAGAGCAAGAACAAGGATTTTACTCAAGACTGTTTTTGGTACCCAGAAAAGACAAAGCCTGGAGACCAATACTGGACCTATCTATTCTGAATACATTCCTGGATATACCGAAGTTCAATATGTTGACTTTGCAGCAGCTTCTGACCATGCTGGGCAAGAACACTTGGCTTGTGACTTTAGAACTAAAGGAGGCATACCTGCATGTCCCAATCAGACAGTTATGCAGAAGATACCTCAGATACCAACGAAAAGAAATCAAAACTAGTACCCTCTCAAGAGATAATATTCCTAGGTGCAAGCTTGAATACAACTGCACAGATGGCTTATCTCATGCCAGACAAACAAAGGCAACTGACTACCTATTTCAACATGTTGGCAACAGAGGCCCAGTTATCTGCAAGAAAAATTCTGCAGGCTTTGGGCTTCATGGCGTCCTGCATCCTACTAATTCCATATGCAAGACTGCATATGAGGGAACTTCAGTTTTACCTAAAAAAGTGTTTGGACTGAACATTGCCACAGCCTGGAAACAGTCATTACTCTCATTCCCTGCCTACAACAGGAGTTTCGATGGTGGGCAAAGGCTTGTCACCAAAACAAGGGACAGCCATTCACATTACCCCCAGCCAGGCAGGCACTGACATCGGATGCATCAGATTATGCCTGTGGGGACCACATGGCAGGAAGATGCATTCAGGGCACATGGTCCTCAAAACAAATGCATCTGCATATCAATCAAAAAGAGATGCTAGCTGTTCAAAATGCCCATACAGCCTTCAAGGACCTACTTCATCCGGGACAACTACTGATAAAGAACGGACAACACCACGGTCGTGGGATATAAACAAACAAGGGGTCACACATTCTTACCCCCTTTGCAGACTAGCCATGACTTTGTGGGACACAGCATTGACTTACCAAGTACATCTGCAGGCACAATTCCTGCCAGGAAGGAAAAATACTGTGGCAGACTAAACAGAAACCTCCTGGATCCCCACGAGTGGCAGCTGGATTCACAAGTCTTCAGCATAACAAGGCAATGGGGATGCCCGGACATAGATCTATTTGCCTCCCCTCACAGCTTGTGTCTTTCGGCTTATCCCGGTTAGGGGTCGCCACAGCGGAACTCCGGTCCGCTAATGTTTGGTGGTGGATTTTTACGTGCCGAGTTATCAGCCCTGACGCACAACCTTCAACAAAGGCACGCCCATTCATGCATGCCTCCACACAGAAGAGACTCTAGCTGAGAATCGAATGGGCCAACATCTTGTTGTGAGGCGACAATGCTACTGCAGCACCACTACCGCGGGTTGCCTTCCCTCACAACTACCAACTAAAAAGATTTTGCACAAGAACTTATGACAGATAAGCATGGAAAGTGGACGCCCTATCAGTGTATGCTTTTCCCCCACTGCCTCCCCTCCCCAAGGTACTCCTAAAGGTCAGATAGGAGAAGCCAAAGATGATACTGATTGCCCCAGACTGGCCCCGCCAGTACTGGTATCCAATCCTAAGGAACTTGTCTCAATACCGAGCTTGGACCTTACCTCGAATACCTCAACTACTGTCCCAGCAAAACAGTCAGATCCTGCACAGTCAACTCAGGACCTTAAACCTGGCAGCATGGCGGATAATGTAGTCCTACACAACTCACCTCTCAGTAAAGCAGTGATGGATGTCATTTTGGAAGTCAGAAGGCCTAGTACTAGAAAATCTTATGCTGGAAAATGGAAGAGATTCAGTGCTTGGAACTAGGCACAAGGAACTGATGCAGCTGTGCCAAATATTCCTCAGATTTTGCAATACTTAACTGAGATGCTGGACAAAGGCCTATCTTTTTCATCTATTAAAATTCATGCCTCTGCCATTTCGGTTCATTACAATACAGAGCCACCAATCTTTTCTCATCCGTTATTAAAGCAGTACCTCAGAGGAGTCAAAAATTTAAGGTCTCCAAGGAGATCACCAATGCCTGCATGGGACCTCAACTATGTCTTGGAAAAACTCACCCTGCCTCCTTTTGAGCCAGCTGCTACTGCTGATATAAAATTTTTATCTTGGAAAACAGCTGTGCTCCTAGCAATAACTTCTGCAAGATGAGTTTCAGAGCTACAGGCACTCATGGCTGTGGAACCTTTTATCATTTTTTATCCAGACAGGGTCTCTCTGAGGACAAACCCAACATTTATGCCTAAAGTGGTGTCCAGTGTGGCTCTAAACCAAACTATTCATCTGCCAACTTTTTATCCAAATCCACAGAACAATGGGGAGAGAATTCTGCATTCTCTGGACGTACACAGCTTAGATTCTACAGACAGAACCAAAGTTTTCAGAAGGACAGAGCAATTACTAGTGGCATATGCTGCAGGATCACAAGGAAAGGCCATCTCAAAGCAGACTATTTCAAAGTGGATAGGCCACTGCATTCGTTTCTGCTATTTACACCACGGCAAGCTAGTGCCTAAGGGCATTATGCCACATTCAGCCAGAGCTGCAGCCACTTCAGCAGCCTTTCTCAGGGGAGTACCAACCAATGACATTTTAGAGGCTGCTACTTGGAGTTCAGTGCACAGCTTTACAAAGCACTATCATCTGCCCCTCTACTCTAAATCCAGGGCAGGCTTTGCAACTGCAGTTCTGCAGGGACTCATAGCTGCTCCTAATGCTGTTTAGCTCCAGCCTCCCAACCATAGCTTTGGGACTCTACCCAAATGTAATGACTGCAACAGTGAAACACGAAGAACATAGTGCAGTTGTGTACACTTACCATAAATGTAGATGTTCGCGTGTATTCACTGTCGCAGTCCAGGTTACCCTCCTGCCATCCCACTTTCTTCTGATGGAACCTATCCTTCATTCTCTGATTTATACAACCTCTGTGGTGTATTTGCTTGTAGATGAAGTTAAACTTTATATTGGTGCATGTATTTTGTATGTATATAAATTTTGGCTACCCTTTTAGGGGTGCACCCGACATCTGGGGCAAGAAAAACTAAAGAAAATGGCGTTGGATGCTTCTTTTATACCCCTGACGACCTGACATCAGGGATGGGGCGGCAGCAGCCGACGCAGGACCCAGGACTTTTGAATTCAGGCCGACTGAGGGCAACCTGCCAGCAGGATTACCCATATGTAATGACTGCAACAGTGAATACACTCTAACATCTACGTTTATGGTAAGTGTACACAACTGTACTTTTTCCTTATCAGTACTTCCTACTGTGATGCCTTGTAACCTCATCTTTTTTTTACTTAAATGGTACCTAAATGCACATCCATACCTATTATCCAAACAATTTTTCTTCAGATCATCTTGAGCTCCTTTTTTCTTGCTATACATTTTTTCTCATGTAAACAAATTTCTTCGCCATCTTTTCAACACCACTCAAATGCCGTCATTCTGGTTACATCGCCTTAGCTATTCAAAGACGACTATGTTCACTTTTTCCCATTTGTTGCATTTTAAACCATTTTTGTTTCCTTCTATTCCTCCTTACCCTTCATGTTGACTCTTCCACTTATTTTTCTGATTTAGAATTTTAGTATACCTCCTTTTCATCTGTTTTTAACACTTCAGGCAGTTTTTCAATTAGTGTTTTATTTATTCACTGTTTTTTTTTCTGTTCCTCATCAGATACCTTGGTATTTTTGCACACTAATCCTTCACTTTCCCATTTATTTTCCTCATTAACTTCAACCCATTTTCTTGTTCCAGCTCCTGTATATCTATTTGCTTCATCATTCTCCCCTTTCTTAATTGGGTAGTCAAACCAAATATTCTCTTCATCCCAACACTGACTACATTTTCTCTTTGTACATTCCATTCCACTTTATGGCCTCCTGTTTTGGTTCTTCCTTAGTCAGCATATGCATCATTTCTCTAGATCACCCAATTTCATGACATTTACTTCTAAACCTTCCTCTTTATTTTCTCCCACCTGAATTACTTTTCCACTTCTCTGCAGCTCACTCTTTCTTGCTTACATCCATCGTGTTGGATTCAACAATTGCTGGTTTCAGCTCTCCGGCACCATCTAACATCTGATGAAGTCTTGTATATAGACGAAAGTCCTTAATGTTAATAAAACATATTTTTTTTGGGATTGTCCTGGTGCACCTTATCTTGTCAGCATGATGGTTCTTTTGTTGCTTCCTGGTTAACACACTGGGTTGTGGAACAAACATTTGCTGCTTTTTGGTTAAACATATAGCCACCTACTGCTGAAGTATTTAAAAAGTTCATACCCAAGTCTTAAAGACCTCCAAGGTAAAGATTTGGTATATAGAGCACTCAGCATCACATTAACAGGCAAACCACATAAAACATGGATACAGAAAAAGGGGTCATTCATCTGTTAAGCCAAAGTCCTTAAGGCAGCAAGGCTGAGACACTACATCTGGTTAGATGTTAGTCATAGGTGACTCTGTACTCAGATGCGCAGTTCTCTACTCATCAGGTTGAGCAAAAACAGTCATAGTTAGCTGCTTCAGAGGTGTTAGGATCTGCAGTGTCAAAGTTCACATTTGTAATGGTCATTCTACCTGTGGAATTGAATGACTTTTTTAACTTTGAATCATGAAAAGAGACATGATAGAGCTGTCAGAACATGCATCTGAAATTTGTCAAACTAATATTGGAAGAGTTTTCTACCATTGCCAAGAGTGATGCCATAATACAAGCAAACGATAACTGACTTCAGTTAGTGGTTTAACTGTTGGGGTCACTCAATGGGGGTCCAATATACATCAGCCTGGAAGAAGATTATAGCTGTAGCTGCTTTACTGGGTTGGCCTTCACCTCTTTGCTGTTGGTTTCTGTGTATTGGCCAAGACCTTTTCCTCCTCCATAGGGCTTTTTTTAGGCAAAGTCAGTCGTCGTAAATTACTTGCATCAAAATCAAAAATATGTAATTGTAGTACTGCGCAGTACTAGAAACCTACAGAAAAAGATGATGTTGCAGTCGTTACAGACTAACTCTTGAAAATATAAATGACTGTATAGTTACAGAAATATGGTTTCAGAAAAGCTTTGGTACCCCCCTCCCCCCTTAGTTCAAGGTTTCAGTGCCTAACATTCTTTCAGACTCAGTGTGAGAAGTGACTGTTACTGGAGGGAGCATGTCTATATTCCTAAGGAGCAATCTCGCCTGCAGACACTTAAACCAGGGCATTGACCTTGAACTTTTCCATATCCTTTTCGTGGTAAATAGAACTTTGTACTATGTCATAAACAACGGTTTATACCTTCTTCATGTCGCCTGTAGCCCATGAGGCATATGTAAACTGGCATCCCTCCCTGCCGAGCCTACACTAATATTTTGTGAGTCTTCAACTGGGAAACCTACTCCAACCCAGACAAAAACAAAAATTCCTGGATTTCATTACTACAACTGGTTGATGTCCCAGCTATGGTTTTAAAAAAAATGTTTGACCTGGTTTGCAACCCTGTGCTGAACACCTGCAGTTGTTATTCCACTGATTAAGTCAGGTTTTACCAAATGGTGGTTAGATGAAATCTGTTTGTAGAGAATATTCCAAGGCAAACTCCATCCAACCAGCTGATGACCCGAGGAAATTTTAAGTATTCTCTTCACCTTGATGACCCCCATTTTGCATGTTGCCACATTTGTGGAGGATTTCTATGCCACCTTAAAGCATGTATTTAGGTATCTGTCCCCCTAAGACATAAATACAATGCCAAATTCAGGAATGAACCCCTGTGGTGGAACCCTAGTATAAAAATCCCTAGCCCATAAAACAAACTTTAACTCACCATCCAAAGATGAATTCAAAACGATAATTCAGAAATAAAATTAAATTCCTACAAAAGGGAATATGAATTGACAATTGGTACTGCTGTTGGGCGCAACCACAAAGCTCTCTTCAGATGTGTCAAAGTTTAGAGGTAATGCTCAGCAATGCTAAGAGCTAATGCATAACGTTCTTGTCCCTTGAAGACATAGCCAACATTTAACCAGGCAAATTCAGCTCTAACTTATCTGCTGCCTCCTCATACAGTTCTCCAACTCATTAGCACACACTCCCTCTGCCTCTGAGCACTTCCAAGCAGGTCCTGAATGCCCTCTCCAAGACCAAAAACAGCTGATGCTTGGGTCCTGATAAGGTGCTAGGTTGACTTTTTTGTCCAAGACACGCTGGCAGGCACACTCTGTATTCAGTCTCGGCCTCTCCACTGTATTTGTGACAGAGGAATGGAGAATTGTAGTAGTCATTCTGCTGCACAAGGGGGAATCCACTACTGATCCAGGAAACTATAGACCTACAAGTCTCGCCAGCCTCATCTGCAAAGCAGTGGAATGCATCACCATAGAACTTGCTAACAGAGACTTTTAGGCATTCTATAAACCCTGTTCACAAATCATTTTGGCTTTGTTAAAGGCAGATCTTGCCTCCTTCATTTGGTGGGCTTCTTTGAACACATTACTGATGCATTCAACTTTAGCAAATCAGTTCACTCTGTCTACCTGGACCTGTCAAAGACCTTTTGATATCCTCCCATATTCCAGCATTATCGTAGAGCAAATCAAACTAAATGTAAACCTGTTACTTGCTGGGATAGCAAGCTGGATAACTGACAGAACCCAGTCTGTTAGTGTGAGAGGCATACACTTTCAAAAAGAGTGGTTAACAGTTGTGGGCCCCCCCCCCCAAAAAAAAAATCAGTCCTAGAACGTATGGTATTTACTTCTTTGACCTCAAGGGCCTGTGGCCTGCAAATTTGGAGTTGTCATTAACATTCCATTTGGCTTCTACATTCTTCACTAGGAACTAACGCACAGCAATAATTAGTGCCTGGGCCACGGCCTAAAACTAAATGCTAAGAAATGCAGCATTGTGTTCTTGGGTAAAACCGGGCACTCTTGCACCTAACACATAGGTAATACCCTTTGAAAGCTGACTCGTCCATAAGGGAACTGGGTATTTTTGTTTAACTGTCCTTTAATCACAGTGTATCCACTGTTAAGAAATCTTTTTTTTTTTATCTTCCCAGACTGAACACCAGGAGTATTTCTTCCAGATCTAAGGAATCTATCATCCATATCTATAGAGCCAGATCTATCCCTATCTACTCATCCCTCATCAGCCCCATAATAGAGTATTATGGCATCTTTGGTGTGCACTTGACTGGCGTATGTGACTTAGCTTGAGAGACTGCAGCATTTCCAAAGTAAGATAATCAAGGGAACGTCTTCCTTGAGCTACCCAGACTGCCTTAAAGCATACTCTGTTCTCTGTTTCCAACAGATTCATGAGAGGTGACCTCTCTTGCGTACAGAGCCTTGAAGGATCTAGTCCTATGCAGCCTCCTGCTTGTCTGCAAAACTAATAACACCTGCTCAGGATACCTTTACTTCCACCAAGCATCTCACTTTTATGGAATAGACTTCTTTCTGTTTGATGTAAAGTAACTCCATGACCCTCTTTAACTGTAACCCAAATGAATGGTCAGTTATAAATGTTCCCCTGATCTTAGCCCCCTCAGGCAGTCATTAAAAAGGGGTCAAAACTGCGTATGATTCGGTCATAACTGTGGTACCTGTGATTTTTGGCTATCGTTTGGCTGCTAATGGTCCTGTAGATTAGCCTGGTATTGACCTATGAGCTGGTAAGGGGCCCCTTTAATTTTTATAAACCTCTAGAATTGGTGAGAAATGATTTTGCAATTGCTGTAGATTGAGTGGAGAGGTGATATTACAATTGGTAGACAGTCGAGGAGCTTGGATACCTTAAAAGCCCTTTCTCTCTGTCATTGTCCTGGAGTCTCATCCCAGGAACGTTCTTTAGATCCAGTACAATTGTAGGATGATAGTGACAGTCATGGTGGGATATGCTCTTATCCATTGTTGTTTTGAACCCTGCAGGTATGGCTCATTAATAAGGTAGGATGTGCTCTAATCTTTTTTTTCTTTTGAGCCCTGCAGGTGTGGAAGTGGATGATGGTTAGAAAACCCTATAGAGGCAATGCATGTTTGTGTCAAGGCTAGTTTTCTAGCGGAAAGGTTAAGCAACTACCTCAAGTCCATTTTGTGGTAGTCTAAATATTGATCTCATTGTTTAAGACGTCAAGAAGTCATTTTAATTGTTTTTCTACAACAGAACAGTATTTTCATATTTTGCGTAATGGTGTTTTGGATTTGGAATTTCCTAATGTTGTACTAGCAATTCTAGCTGAATGTTGTCAGATGATGCTTTAGTGCTGGCTAGACAAACTAAATTCCCCATACTGGAGTCACCCCAGGGGGGTTTTAAGTCAGGTCCTTTACCTTTGTAAGGATCACAGTCTGTGATTGCCATTAAAACAAATTGACTCTTTTTGTGGGTTGAAAAAAAGTTTTACATATGTCAGCAGTTCAGCCCATATCTTCCTAGAAGAATGACCAAATAATTGTGATGATGTAGTATCCTAACGTCTGAGGTACAGTTGTTTGCAGGAGTGTACATTACTGAATGCAAAATACATTGGCGTAGTGCATTTATGGAATAACTTAATGATAGTAAATGGGTAGGTAGCATCCATTTAAAAGTTAGGGTGCCAGAGTGGCGTAATAGGTAGCATTGCTGCCTCACAACAAGAGATTCTTCTGTTTTGGTTCTCTACTAAAGTGTCTTCTGTGTGGAGTCTGTATGTTCTTCCTGTTTGCTTGTAGGTTTCTCTGGGTGCTTCAGTTCATTCCAAAGACTTGCAATAAGAGGGCAGGAGACTCTAAATTGTCCCGAGGGGTGTGTGCGTCTGTCTGTGTGTGCGTCTGTCTGTGATAAGGAAGAAAAACCTGGTAACCTACTTCTGTTTCCATCCCTTTCCCTTGTAAATTCCACAGATATTGGTGGCAGTCTATGGGGGTGTCTCTATGATTCTGCTGCTATTCGTGAGGGAGAGCGAGCCAGAGTTTAGAAACTGTTAACCCATATCTTCTACATATGTTATATCCCCACCTTCTATTTGTCACATGTTTCAAATTTACTTCAGAAAAACATTGACAGGTGTTTAATACTGTAGCTTACTCGACCGTTTTTAATTTCTGCCACTGCATTAATGCTAGTCCTGTCTTCCACATATATTACGTACATTGATGAGAATGTTCCCATTCGTAAGTCGGGACGTTAAATTCATGAAATCAGTATTGCTTTAGTCTGTTAGCCAAGTGTTTTTCTCGGTTCTTGCAGTGTGCCCAGAATTGTCTCCTCTTGCAGTGTGCCCAGAATTGTCTCCTCTTGCAGTGTGCCCAGAATTGTCTCCTCTTGCAGTGTGCCCAGAATTGTCTCCTCTTGCAGTGTGCCCAGAATTGTCGTCTCTTGCAGTGTGCCCAGAATTGTCGTCTCTTGCAGTGTGCCCAGAATTGTCATCTCTTGCAGTGTGCCCAGAATTGTCGTCTCTTGCAGTTCATACAGAGTTACACACATTTGTGACGTGCAAGTACAACTATATGTTCTTTTTAGTGGTCCTGTTACTCTTGCTACTACTGGAACTGACTATCTTTTTTGATACTCGCATGATGAGTGAGTCAGTGGTGGTTGCCCATTCTTGCTTCCAGGTTTAGTTCTTCCAGGTCCTGCTTTTCTGAATGATTCCAGATCACAGCGAGTACTTTATTTTGTACCACTAAGCAGTCGTTTCTCTCTCTAATTGCCCCCCCCCTTTTTTTTTAAAACACTTGCTTTTAGTCAACAGTTACTATATTTACAGTGCTTGCACATCATACAGTGCGTCATTTATTTTCACATACATTGCTGTAACCTTGAATGTTGCAGCTTCTGTCTTGCTACTGTTCCATTATTCACTTGATGTAGATGCCAGGGAAATGCAGTTAACTCCTCTTGGTACTTAAGAGCGCATATTGCTAAACTGTAGAATAAGGTTCCTTTAATTTTATACACATTTCATACTGGATAAAATCCCAGTAACTACTGCAGAACCTTCCGTAGGGTTCTCTTGTATGTCCATCATTTTTCCATAATAACAACTGTGTGTTAACCTTACTTAATCCTGTTGCCTTTTTTTCTGATCACCATGTCATTTTGTTTTGGTGGTTTTGGAAGAGAAATTAGAAGGCAATTGGCAAGCAAGCAACCAAAGCTGTTAATTGTCTTATGACCATTTCTATTATCCATTTATCTGTTTAACCTTAAAACTTTTAATCCTTTGCCCTGAGGACGTTCTTATGCATGCCTTGGATGTTTCATTTTAACAAGTTTATGCATTATTAGTTTATGTATTTAATGTGTTTAATTTATATTCACTTGTTTTGACTAAGACACTTTTCTTCATCTATTAAAAGCCCTTCCCATCCCTTGATGGTTATGTTATCTGTAATTTAGCACAGATATAATTTTGTAAACCTCTTACATAGCCATTTTGTTTAGTTGTTTAGCTAAAATACTTGAGTGACTGATTTAAATCTCATGCATAATCATACCTTTGACATTCTTACCCTGCAAGTCTTCACCCTTGTGTCTTATTGATGCGTACACACATTACAGTCTGTGTCATTCCTCTGCTTTGACCAAGATATCATTTTGTCCACCTGTCAGTCCACCCAGCAAGGGGTCAAAAGGGCCTCTTCACATCTGTTGCTCCAAATTTTCTAGACATACAGTATGGCCTCCTTTCTGGGAAACTTTCCCAGTAAATAAGTGGAAAATAAATAGTTAACAGTACTGGCATAAATTGTATTCATCACACAACTTCCAGTTTCTTATCATGCTTGTCCATCCTACACACACTACTCTTCAGGGCTAAGCAGGTTTCTTCCAGTTAAGGAAGCTATTTGTTTGTTTAATTTGTATGCTCATTAGAACAAGATGTTTAACAGGATCAGCTAATCACAGCCCTGCTGCTGTCCATTAGGTATCCATATCCAGCTTTCTTGTTTCACATTTAAGCACATTTAAAGTAACCCACTGTAACTCGTCTCTCAGAAGTTAAAGCACTTTGCTCATCTGTTAGCTCTGCCTGTAATGCAGTTAAAAGAATTGTGCAAACGAGTTCAGTAGTTTTACCTTACTACTTGCATAACATTTGTATTCTGCTATAGCTCAGTCTTGCATTTAACTCATAAGCCAAGGTTTTCCTGTTTGTAGTTAAGTCACTTCTGCATGGTTACTAGTTCACCATATTCTTCAAATTTTGTTCTTTACAAAGAAAGACCAGTCATATAATTTGGTATTTTGCTGTTTTGCCCCTGTGCCAACTGCTTATTAAACCTCTACCCCAGTCCAAAGTTGAGCTGTCATCCAGGCAACCATGAAGGTGCTCAGAAGTGCTAGTCCCCTGCACAAACAGATTCTAGCTTATCCCCTGTACCACGGTCCTGATGGATGACCTTCTCTTTTAACCTCACTAAGGAGAATGGCCTTTGTCCGTAAATCAGTGGAGCTGCTAATTGTACTCTGGTCAGTTGTGTGCCGTAAATAGGTCTTTATCGTTGCTTGCCATTGGAGCTGGATTATCTAAAAGTGTGTGCATTGTATTTGAAGATGGGTTTGATAAGGGAAAGAGTACAGTGGTAGTTTTAATTTTTTGTATCTTGAAGATATTCCCTTGGAAACTAACTGAGCCAGATGGGATTTTCTGACTGATGGGAATATGGCAATCAAAGAGAGAGTTTTTTGTCCAGATAAGTGCCTTGGTCTTTAATAACTGCACTGGTTTGAGTGAAGTGGGAGTATCTTTTCTGCTAAATACTACTGCTCTGTACTTTTTTGTCTTTAGGTTGAGACCATTTCTACTACAACAGGTATGTGCAATATTGCAGCTGTTGGTGGAGCAGTTGAGTGTCAATGAATGAGCAGACAATTGTGCCAAGCTTGCAGTCCTCTGCAAACTTGGTCAACCACGTCACCTATTTTTCTGTCTGCTTTGTTTATTTTGCTATCTTTTCTGACTGTTTTAATATCTTAAAAGTTTGTAATTTACAAAGTCCTATTACCATTTGCTGTTAATGCAGAAACTCGTATCTTCCATTCCAAACACTTAAATACATGTCGTGTTCTACCAGTAAACCTGCCAAGTTTTGCAGTTAATTTTTGTCTCTTTCAGACAGTCACCTCTGAGACATTTAGTCAGAACAAATTTATTTGATCTCAAATAAAGTGGCATGGCCACCCTGTTGTGACTCGTGACTGACTCCACTATAGAACTGCCCCTTTTTGCTGCCCATTGTAGTTATTCCCTCTTCTTTACACTGAAAATTGCATTGAGTACACTGGTGTCACTTTAGAATCTAGCTCATAGGTAGGTACTAGGCTATCGGCCCTGGGGCTTATGTAAGCCTAGCCAAAAAGGTACCCTGGCTTTCGCCACCCAAGAAAATTATTTTCCTGTGTTCCCTGTCAAGCAGTGACACTGAAGTGATCCCCGGGATGAATTTTCTAGATGTCCTTCAAGGATGCATCTGCAGTCCTTACAGATGGGGTTGTCCTGTCGTCAGGCAGCCCTTCGGTCAGCCGGATTCCAAAGTCTGGATCTGGCCTCGGCTGGTGTCGCACTTCACCCGACGTCATAGCTGCAGCTATTCGGGTATTAAGGCATCAGCCGACACCATTTTCCCCAGTCTTTCTTGCCGCGTGGCGCCCGAAGCAGAAGCTGTTCGCAAGTGCCGGTCGGTCAGATCCAGAGATTACTACTACCGAATACTACTTCGAAGACTTCTAAAAAGCTAAGTACCCCGTTGGGGACTCTTTCTTGCCTCAGCCAATGTCAGAAAAAGTGAATAACTGTTTAACTTGTGGGAAACAAATACCTCATAAAGATTTCCACTCTTACTGCTTACCTTGTTTAGGCCCAGACCACGACGTAGCAGCTTGTTTAGCCTGTGCTTCTTTCAACCGACGGACGCTTAGACGTCGGTCGGAGTTTGCTGAACAGTTTTTCGGCTCAGATTTCGCGTACATTATGCCGTCGGATCCTCCAACTTCACAAGTTGCTAAGAAACACAAAGAAAAGGACCGACACTCGCGGTCCGCGGTTTCGGCCGAAACCGCGGTTAAGCAAACCGCGAGTTTCTCGGTTTCGGCCGAAACCGAGCAAGCGGTTCTAACTTCAGCCGAATCCATGACTACTACCGAGGCCCCTTCTAACCTGGTTGAATCGGCCTCTGAAATTCAACCTGCTACTGTGGTTTCACAAGAATTATCGGACACCATCCCCTTGGATGTTTCAACCCCTGCACGTGGTGCTGCTAGGCCTCCTGCAGCCATGTCCATAAAGGCCTTTGCCAGGGCTAAAGCAGCCAAAACTTCTAAGTCTGTGCCTGTTAAGCCCCCCTCTCACAGGCCCAGCTCCAGTTCCCAAATGCTTACTCTGGCAGAGGATCTCATCTCTTTATTAAGGGGATCCCAACCTCATCCAGACAGGGCCTCTCAACCTCCTCCAGAAAAGAGACCTAGAGCAGAGCCCCCTGAGCCAGTGTCCTCAGATGATTCTTCTGATTCAGACAATACAGACCATCCAGAGGCTCCTTTTTCTCCTTATGAAGACTCCGATGCTGAGGAATCGATTCCTTCTGCCTCTCCACCAGAGGAATTTTCCTTTGGGGAAACCTTACATGCCATGAGGGAGCAATTTCAATGGCAGGGGCAAGATTTCTCAGATTCAAGGAAAAGGCTTAGGACTTTTTTGCATTTACCACAACATAGGCCTTTAGCTATACCTCCAGTTCTTTCTGTTGTAGATGATGCATTTAATGATGCTTGCACTGCTCCTGATACTTTGCCTCCAGCCCCTGCTAAGCCCGATAGGTTCTACAGGGTCCCGGACACACATCACCATTTATACAAGGCTCCTTTTGCAGATCCCGAGACTATCTCCCAGGGGCCTAAGGCAGTAGCTTCGACCTCAGTTAAAAATCCCCTCCCCTCTGAAAGGGAATCCAGGTCCTTAGAGAGATGGGGTAAAAAAGTATACACCTCTGCTACTCTCTCAGCTAGGGCATTGAACTGTCAGTTTCATATGATCCAATACCAGGAGTTTATGCTTGATCAGTTAACTAAGAAACTGTCCTCTGATGACTCTTTAGATAAGAAATATGTTCTAGAAATGGTGCATAACATTCAGCAGGTTAGTAACCATTCTTTAAAATGTGGCTATGATGCACTGGAGGCTTCCTTTAGATCAGCCATGACTGGCACAGTTATCAGAAGGCATGCATGGTTGAAAGAACAGGTCTTGCCGGATCATGTTAAAGCAAAACTATTAGATGCTCCTATGGATAAAGTCAATTTATTTGGTTCTCCTGCTCAGCAGGTACTGAAGAAAATGGAAGAGAAGGCAAAATCTGTACAAACAGTGAAAGATTTCTTACAGGTTCAGCCTCCAAGGTTTAGCAGGAACTGGCCTTCAAAAATTGGTCCTTTCCAGACTCCTCTAAAACACAGAGAGGCAGGAATAGGCGTTCAAGAGGCAGAAACCAATCCAGAGGAGGTGCCTACAGGGACGCCAGTGGCAAGGTAACAACCAGCGAGGCACAGACACAACTACTACCACTGCAACAGGACAATCACAGTGACTTGGCTCTGGCACCGCCTACCAGGGAACAAATAGCAGCACCCTTAGGTGGAAAGTTAGCCTTATTTTCAAAAAACTGGCACTGCATCACAAGAGACAAGTGGATTTTGCAAACTATAGACCAAGGCTACAGGTTTCATTTCCATACTTTACCAGGAAAAAGAGGAATGCTAAACCTACCACCAAATCAAAAGACAGAAGCTCTAAAACAAATAGCTCAATTAGCAAAAATGAGAGCTGTGGAAAGGGTACCATCTATGGAACAAGGAAAGGGATTTTATTCCAGACTCTTCCTGGTACCAAGAAAAGAGAAAAATTGGAGGCCTATTCTCGACCTGTCCGCTTTAAACACATTCATCATTGTTCCAAAATTCAAAATGCTGACCTTACAGCAACTTCTTCCCATGCTGGGCAAGGAGTCTTGGCTGGTGACTCTAGATCTCAAGGAGGCATACCTGCACGTCCCCATACGACCAAATTGCAGAAGATACCTCAGATTTCTTGCAGGATCAGAGCATTATCAATTCTCAGCATTGCCCTTTGGCTTATCTACTGCACCCAGAGTGTTCACGAAATGCCTGGCATCAGTAATCTCTCACTGCAGGCTTCAGGGAATCCAAATATATCCATACCTGGACGACTGCCTGATACAAGCGGACAACAGAAACAAGCTATTAGAAGACTTACAAAGAGTCATTTACTTACTGCAAGCCCTGGGATATACAGTCAATATAAAAAAATCAAGACTGATACCATCCCAAAGAATAACCTTCTTAGGTGCAGAATTGGACACAACAAAACAGATGGCATTCCTAACTGCAGAAAAACAAGAACAACTTCCTCTCTACTTCTTGGCATTAACAAAGCAGAACCAACTAACAGCAAGGAAAGTACTGCAGGCCTTGGGCTTCATGGCATCCTGCATAATCCTGGTCCCTCATGCCAGACTACATATGAGAAAGCTACAGTGGTACCTGAAGAATTTATGGTCTCAACACAGGCACAGCCTAGAAACCGAAATACCACTAATCCTATGCCTGAAACAAGAGTTCCTATGGTGGGCTCAGGCATGTCAGTCAAACCCAGGTTTGCCCTTCCACAGCATTCAACCAAGCCAAACCATCACAACGGACGCCTCAGACCTCGGTTGGGGCCCACATGCTGGACAAGTGCATACAAGGCTTATGGACTCAAGATCAGCTGCACCTGCACATAAATCAAAAGGAAATGCTGGCAGTAAAACTGGCAATCCAGAATTTCAGACCATTCCTCCAAGAAGGGCAGTTGATGATAAGGACAGACAACACCACAGTCATGTGGTACATCAACAAACAGGGAGGCACTCATTCATACCCTCTATGCCGGATGGCACTGGACCTATGGAATATGGCTCTGAGCTACAACATTCAGTTACAAGCAATTTTTGTACCGGGAAAAGAAAACCATCCTAGCAGACATATTAAGCAGAACTACCTCGGATGCTCACGAATGGATGCTACACCCGGACATCTTCAAGGCCATCACAAGGAAATGGGGACTACCACAAATAGACCTATTCGCATCCCCACTCAATCACCAGCTCAAGAAATTCTGCACAACGACGTACCACCCACTTGCTTGGAAGGTGGACTCTCTATCCTTCAGTTGGAAAAGCCTGACAGCATGTGCATTCCCACCTCTTCCTTTGATGCACAAGGTGCTATTGAAAATCAAAGAGGAACGTCCAAGGATCATTCTGATAGCTCCAGACTGGCCAAGACAACATTGGTACCCATTACTGAGGAGCATGTCTCGGGGACAAATGTGGACACTACCCCTGATTCCATTGCTGTTAACTCAGAGCGGCTACAACACCCTGCATCCAAACCTGAAAACTCTGCAGCTGACTGCCTGGAACATTACATAAGAGCAACTAACCCAGATTTATCCCAAAGGGTTAAAGACATTATCCTTGAGGCCCGCAGACCTTCAACAAGAAGGAACTATGCAGGAAAATGGAAAAGATTTCTCATTTGGAGTACTGAAAGGGGAAAAGATGTGTCAAAGGTAGACATAGCCAACATCCTGGAGTATTTGGCAGAGCTTTTCCATACAGGCCTGTCCTATTCCTCCAAGATACATGCATCAGCTATTTCTGCAGAATACAGCTTCGATCCCCCTGTCTTCTCAAGATCCTCTACTCAGGCAGTTTCTGAGAGGAATTAAAATGTAAAACCTCCTAGGAAACCACCATTGCCAGCATGGGACTTGAACTTTGTGCTAGAAAAATTGACACTCCCCTTCGAACCAGCAGCAACAGCAGAACTTCAACACCTATCCTGGAAAACTGCTTTCCTGCTGGCAATTACCTCAGCAAGAAGGGTTTCTGAGCTACAGGCTTTAATGGCAGTACAACCCTTCCTAATCTTCCATCAAGACAGAGTGTCCATGAGAACAAATCCTACATTTATGCCTAAGGTGGTATCCAGAGTGTCTTTAAACCAGGCTATCCACCTACCTACATTCTTCCCCAATCCACAGAACTGGGGGGAAAGACTGCTGCATACTTTGGATGTACATAGACAGTTACGCTACTACCTGGACAGAGCCAAGGGCAATAGAAAAACTGACCAGCTTCTGGTAGCATATGCAACAGGAAGGGAAGGAAAAGCAATTTCAAAACAGACAATCTCCAAGTGGATAGGAAATTGCATCAGATTCTGCTACTCCTACCATGGAAAGCAAACTCCACAGAACATAAGGCCTCATTCTACAAGGGCTACAGCCACTACCACAGCTTTCTTACGAGGAGTGGCTACCAAGGACATTATAGAGGCTGCTACTTGGACCTCCGTGCATACATTTGCCAAGCATTATAACTTACCTTTATACTCTAGATCCCGAGCAGGGTTTGCCACTGCTGTTTTGCAAGGGATCCTAACTACACCATAATTTCTTCTTCCTCCTCCCTAGTTTGGCTATGGTATTCTACCCATTTGTAAGGACTGCAGATGCATCCTTGAAGGACATAGTACAGTTTTGTACATACCATAAATGTAGATGTCCGAATAGGAATGCATCTGCAGTCAGGATTACCCACCCTCCTTCCCTCTGAGGTATTCCTAGGGTATTTGCCCATCTAATAGCTAGCTGGGGGGGGGATCTCTTATGGTGTATTTGTTTGTATATATGTACATACATGCTTATTTTTTGTGTTTGCCTTCTACTATTTGGAAACATTGGCATTTATCCAAAATTTAGCTATCCAAGAGGGCAACTGGCATCTGGGGCAAGAAACACTGAGGAAAATGGCGTCGGCTGATGCCTTTATACCCGAAGAGCTGCAGCTATGACGTCGGGTGAAGTGCGACACCAGCCGAGGCCAGACCCAGACTTTGGAATCCGGCCGACCGAAGGGCTGCCTGACGACAGGACAACCCCATTTGTAAGGACTGCAGATGCATTCCTATTCGGACATCTACATTTATGGTAGGTACAAAACTGTACTTTCTCTTCCAGTAGTCAAGATTTTTATTAGAGGGCCAATGAGGAGCTTTGCTTGACATGAATGGGTAGTTTGTTCCAGAGTATGGGAAGTCTCTGGGACAGGAATCTATCCCTCCAGCATGTTCTGTTTATTGTGGTGACGAGGTTTAGGTCCTTGGTGCGTGTGGTTTGGAGAGATTGGGATTTCTTTAAGTGTAGCATGTCCAACAGCTCTGGGTTTGACATAGCTTTGTATGTTAGGCAGAGATCGCCTCTGAGTAGGCGATATGTGACGTAGTAGAGCTGGAGTTTTTTGAGAGACTCTGCGTATGGCATCTGTTTGAGGCCGGTAATCCACTTAGTGAGGTATTTCTGTGGCCTTTCAATTGTTTTAGGTGTCTTCCGAGTTGCATGCCAAACTGGACATTGGACATTGTACTCTATAATGGGCCTGATGAGGGATGAGTAGAGAGGAACAATGACCTCCTTTTTTTTCTAGAGGAGAACCCTTTTGTGATGGTGTGTCACGTAGAAGACTTTCCTGACTACTGTTGCGGTATGGTTATCAAAGGAGAGATTACTGTCCACCTGTGTCCCGAGGTCTCATCACACTTTCAGTGTTTAGTGAGCTACTGCCTATGTGGTAGTTCATGGGTACCGAGTTTTTCTCCAAGGGGATGACAATGCAATTCTTGGTATTGAGCTTGAGGCTATGACTTTGACACCAAGCATCTGTCTCTGTGAGGCCGTTTTGTAGAATGTCTACAGCATTAGGTGATTCTGTTATGGCTCCCAGTTTGTAGTCATCTGCGAACTTTGTTAGCCAAAGACCTTCTATGTTGGCCTGCACTTCAGAGAAGTAGATGCCGAACAGGAAAGGACCCAGGGCCGAACCCTGTGGTACTCCACTCATCACTGGTCTGAAGTCGGACTTGGAGTTGGCTACTTTTCTTGTGTGGGCTGTCAGTGAACCAGTTGGCCACTCATCTTGTGACATAGGGATTTATCCCTAGTTTAGTAAGTTTATCTTTAATTCCAGAGTGGGGGATGGTATTGAAAGCCTTGACTAGGTCAAGATAGGCTGTGTGCACTACCTTGCTCTCGTCTACGGCTCTAGTGACTGCTTCAAAGAAGTCAATCAGATTTAGTAGACATGCTCTACCTTTTACAAACCCAAACTGAGTGGGGTCCAGAGTTTGGCGGTTGCCTATGTCTTTGTTTATAAGCTCCATGATGATATGTTCCATGGCCTTGCAGACCAAGCTCGTCAGGCTAATGGGGCGGTAGTTTCCTGGGTCCGTGATGCCACCCCCTTTGTGGAGTGGGGTAACAGTTGCTGTGTGCCATTCATTAGGCACATAGCCTGAGGTGAGGCTATGATTGTACATGGTACTTAGGTGGGGTGCCAGTTCATTCTGTAGTTGGTGCAGTACACAGCCTGGGATGTTGTCTGGTCCCATGGATGCTGTGTTCCTGTCTTTGGAGAGTGCGGTCTTTACTTGTTCATCTGTGATTACTGGGGCTTTGAATTCTTCCGGTATTGAGATGGGTTCTTTGGAGGGTGAGAGGGGAGGTAAAGTTAGCACTGATCCTATCTGCCAGGATGTTGGCAATATCAATTGGTTCTGTATATTTAGTGCCATTCTGCTGTAGCTCAGAGCAGATGTGAGTGTAGCCATCGAGATTCTTGACATGGCTGTAGAATGCTTTTGTAGCTGTCTTTAGAATTGATGGCAATTTTATTTTCATAACTGGCTTTGGAGGATTTTATGAGGGATCTCAGCTTCTTGCTGAGGTGACCAAGGACCCTCCAGTCTTGGGGTTTTACTGTTTTTTGCAACAGCGTCTTCCTTCTGTTGTAGAATTTGTTTATGGCAGGGGACCACCAGATTGGCTTCCTTTTTTTTGCAGGGTAGCGTCTTGGTTCTGTTGGGGATGGCACGGTCTATGCACTCGTGTATGTGCTTAGTGCATTTTGTGTAAGATTTGGCAGTCGTACCTCTATTTTCCGTCTGCATGGGTGTCATGAAGTTTGCCACTTCCTTCTTAAGAAGCATGAAGTTGGCTTTGGAGTAGTTTTTGACAGTGGTTTCCTTAATGGGGGAGGTGGGGATGGGATATGGATGTCTGGGGTGATAAGCTTGTGGTCGGATCTGACCAGCGAGGAGTTGACCTCTGGCATGGAACACCGGTTACCCATGTTGGTAATGACCAGGTCCAGGATACTGCTGCCCCTGGTGGGGGTGTAGAGAAGTTGATCCAAGGCATTGGAATTTATGAATTCCAGAAAACATTTAACGAATGAGTTGGTACATGAGTAGTTTTCCCAGTTGATGGTGGGGTAGTTGAAATTGCCCATAGTTAAGGTATTGGGTTGTACCTTAATATTTCCAGTGTCTTAAGAAATGAAGAGTGGGAATCCTGAGGCATGGTGGGGGATCTGTAACAAGCTACAACCTGGATTGCAGTCTTGCCCAGTGTTAGTTGTACTTGGAGAATTTCAGATGCATTATGTTGTGCAACTAGCCTCGAGGTGTGGATATCCTTAATGAATATGGACATACCCCTGCCTTTAGTGTTTGGTCCAGGTTAGGTGGTTGAAAGGTGTGGTATGAATTATAGCCCGGTAATGCAGGGGTGCTCTCTGGAGACTTGAACCAGGTCTCTGTCACTACACAGATGTCGATGTTCTTCATTTTAAGGAGCACTTCAAGTGAGTGGATTTTGAGGTTTAGACTTCTAGCATTGAGTAACATTAACCTCAGAGTTTGCTTGCTCGTACCTGTTATGGTGGTGAATTTAGCATTTGAACCTTGCCTAAAAAGGCATTATAGGGATGGTAAGAGCCTTAGCCACTATCCGGAATCCCAGGGACGACAGGTGCAGGCCATCTCTAGCAAAGCATCATGGTCTGTCGACCATGTCGTCCCAGGCAGACAGATACTGAATCCCTTTAGAATGACACCAGAAGCTTAGCCAATTGTTTTGTCCTTGTACTGTGGTGTCATGCTGGGCGATTGCAGGATACTGCTCTGGGTTAGGGTCATATCCTCCTGGGCTACAAGATCCGAGAGTTCCTCCATGTCTCTCTTCATGTAGTCCAGGGAGGTACGTCTCCGGTCATTCACATCAACATGGACAATGATAAAAGTCATATTTGTACTTGTTGTGGAGTGACCTGAGTGCGTGTGTTATGTGGCAGATCCTGGCACCCGACAGGCATCTGACAGTAACTTTCTCCTTGTTTAGCCTGGTGAGTGGGACATCAGTGTGCCTGATTATAGAGTCACCCATGACTACTGTGTTGGGTACGTTGTTTTGCCTTATGGGCTGAGGTTGAGTGGCACACTTATTTTGTGGGCTGTGTGTCATTTGGGTAGTGTGTGGGTGGTGGTTGCTTGCTTCTCAGCGTGAGAGGTCTCTGTTGCTTGGGCAGATTTTTATTGAGAGCCTCCGTGAATGTAGGTGTCTGCTTTGTGTTTCTATGTGTAGGTTTTGGTAGTGTGGGTTTTGAAGGACTGTGTGTTGAGTGTGGTGTGGTGAAGGTGTTAACCTTCTCCTCTTGACTGTCTAGTCTAGTCTTGACTGGAGAGAGCTTGGCTTCCAATTTGTGGTCTTGTTTCCAAAGTGGTATTGTTTATTAAAAATGCAAGGTGCTCCAAGGAGGAAACCAACTTCAGCAAACACCACATGTCTTCCTCTTTACTAACTAGGTTAGGTTCTGCTGAGCAGTACATCTTTTCAAAAGTTCCCCTATGAAACATTGCAGTAAACACCAGTTACGGTAGTCTCCCTCTTATCCGATCTCACTGGGACCGGACCTTAGGCTGGATGAACGAATGGCTGGTTAATCAGAAAAAGCATACAAAATAATATATATAAAATCAGCTAGAATAACAGGATTTGTGTTGGTATACATTTTTCTAATGAACATGAAGCCTAAAACTCGTATGTCTGTCATTATTTAGCCCATAGGCGGTAGAAGTGTTGTTCTTCTCTGTTGTCTTTTGGTAGGGCTATGGCAGAAATTTGATGGCCGGTTAAAGAGGAGGACAGTTAGAGAGGCCGGATAAGAGGGAGTCTACTGTAAGATGAGTAATGGTCTGG
Source organism: Protopterus annectens (assembly GCF_019279795.1). Taxonomy (NCBI): domain Eukaryota; kingdom Metazoa; phylum Chordata; order Ceratodontiformes; family Protopteridae; genus Protopterus; species Protopterus annectens. The sequence goes on along the minus strand of NC_056747.1, from coordinate 190,786,650 downwards.
AAAATGGTTTTAAGCATTTGGAGCATGGTTAAATAAAATACTTAGTACAAGATGTACTAGATGTTCTTTGTGTTTCACTGTTAGTCGTCACATTTTGGCTATCTGCTTGCAGTAGCAGTCAGTCGGCCTGATTTTCAAAGTCTTGGGTCCTGCGTCGGTTGCTGTCTCATCTTCCATGATGTCAGGTAGTCAGGGGTATAAAGCATGCAACCGATGCCATTACATCAGTCTTTCTTGCCATGTGGTGCCTGAAGCAGAAACAGTTCAAGTGCCAGTCGGCTGACTCCTGAAATTTTTGCTTTAGAGTTTCACATCTGAAGTCTTCAACTAAGCTAAATACCCTGTTGGGGATCCTTTTTCTTACTCTAAACCGATGTCAGTAAAAGTTAACAATTGTATTTCTTGTGGAAAGTAAATACCTCATAAAGATTTTCATTCGTACTGCATTCCTTGCTTAGGCCCAGACCACGACATACCTCACTGTCGGTTTTGTGCCTTATTCAAACTTCTTACTATTCATAGTCTGTTCATTTGGCATCTAAATGCTTTGGTACTCTGTTCAATTATCCAGAAATGGCTTCGGTAAGCCACCCAACTACCGATATTCCGAAAAAAACACAAAGATAAATACAGAGACAGACTGCATAGGTTCAAAGCTGCCAACGACACTTCTCCTAAGCTAGTTGCCAATTCGCTGGTACTCCGTGAGCTGCTTTCGCAGCCCCTGCTACCCGCTACTTCAGATTCGCAGGTTTCTACTGAGACTCATTCAGAGTCCAGTATGCCGCGAGATGCTTCTACAGTGGAACCAGCGGATGTCTCTACCCTGGATGGGTCAGAGCCTAAAAAACAAATGATAACAGTAATAAAAATCTTCAGCCATTCTTATCAGGGAAGCCACCCTTCCCCCTCTAAGAGACCTAGGACTGATTTTTCCTTCTGATTCTTCTGATCAGGATTCTGAAAATTCTGTTTTCTCTTGGTACCAAGATTTGCCCTTATCTACCTATGAAGATTCTGATGTAGAGGACTCCATTCCCTCTGCTTCCCCTCCAGAGGATTTCTCTTTTGGTGAAACCTTGCATACTCTTAGGGAGCATTTCCGCTGGGAAAAACTGAATTACTTTGATTCCAAAAAGAGGCTTGGGGAATTCTTAATCCTATCTCAACATCCCTGTACTGGACATTGTAGATTCCTTCTCGGAATCTGGCCTGACCCCTAACTCTTGACCTCCTGCTCCCAGAAAACCTGATGGGTATTACAGGGTATCTGACTCTCACAAGTTCCTCTTTAAAAATCCTACTGCAGATCCTGAGACCATTTCACAGGGACCCAAGGGCATTAAGGCTACTACTGCCAAAAATCTTACCCCCTCTGATAGAGATTCCAGGGTGCTGGATAGATGGGGTAAGAAGGGTAAACACTTCTGCAACCTTGGCCATTAGGGCCGTAAACTGCCAGTTTCGTATGTTAAAGTATCAGCAGCATATTATTGGATTGCTTAAACAGAAATTGATGCTGATTCCTGACTGTGCTGAAAATAAAGATTTACAGGATTTAACGCATTCTGCTGAACAAGTTGGAAAACGTACTTTGCAATGTGGTTTTCATTCATTAGAGGCATCTTGCAGGGCTGCTGTCACTAGGTCTGTACTTGGAAGGCATGCTTGGCTTAATGAGCAGTCTTTGCCAGGTCATGTTAAAGCTAAATTACTGGATGCTCCCTTAAACCAAGACCGCCTGTTGGCAGCAAAGCAGTAGTAGTAATTAAAAAGATGGAGGAAAAAGCTTAATCTATGAAAACTGTTAAAGATTTCCTGTAAGTACAGCCTCCCAGATATAGTAGGCATTGGCCCTCAAAGAATTGATGTTCTTCATCTCACATTGCTGCAGTCCTTACACTTGGGTATAGCGCTGTCCTCGGTCGGCCCGAATACCAAAGTATATGGCTGACGCCGGTCATGGCGCATTAAACTGACGCCAGGACGTCAGGGTATAAATGCGCATGACCGACGTCATATCCTCAGTCTTTTTTGCCGCGTGGTCCGATGCAGAAGCAAATTTGCGAGTGCAGGTTGGCGTCCTGAGATTTTCCGAAACCGGAGTTTCAGACCGAATCCAAGTTGGCTAAGTACCCGTAGAATATTTTGGTTTTTCTTGCCTCAGTATTTTACCGGATGTCAGAAAAAGTAAATAACTGTATTTCTTGGGAAACAGATACCACATAGGGACTACCACAGCTTGTGTATACCGTGTTTAGGGCCTGAGCACGACGTTGTTGGGTGTTCCTCTTGCGCTAGATTTAACAAACGTACCATAAAGAGGAGATTAGACTGCGCTAGGTTAGTCTTCGGAAGCGTGCAATTACAAAATGCCGCCGGATGCTCCGACGCCCGCTACTCGAAGCGCAAGGACAAAACACCTAGGCCTAGGTTAGAGGCACCAGCCGACCGGACGCCGGTTCTTTAGAGGGCACGGTTGTGCCAGAGGCCCAAACAGAAGTTTCCCTAGAGTCCCAGGGGGAGACTTTGTTGTTACAGGATGTGTCTTCTCAGGAGGTAGGCCAGGCTGAAGGGGCTTCTCAGGTAGCTGTTCTCCCCTCTCTGCCTAAGGTGGTTAGGCCTTCCCCTACTGTTACAAAGGCTTCTTCCAAGAGTAGGCCAGGTTCAGCTGTAGCAGGTGCTCCTCCTAGTACTTCAGGCCCTGTGCCCAAGAGACATATGCTTAAGATGGCTGAAGATTTAATTACTCTGATTAGGGTTCTATGCCCCCTCCTGACAAAAGGCCTAGGGTGGATCCTGAATTTGGGAATTTTGAACAGGATTCTGATATTTCTGAGTCTTCGGCTGAGGATTTACAGGAGTTTTCTCATTATTCTGATTCTGATGTGGATGACTCCACCCTTCTGCTTCTCCTCCTGAGGATTTCTCATTCTCAGAGACTCTCCATGCCATGAGGGAACATTTTAAATGGGAAGGTCAGGATTTCTCTGATTCCAGGAAAAGACTAAGGGAATTTTTGTTTTACCTCAGCATAGGCCTTTAGCTATACCCCTGTTCTTTCTGTGGTGGAAGATGTTTTTGCAGAGGCTTCCCTTAACCCTGATTCTTTACCTCCCGCTCCTGTTAAACCGGACAGATACTATAGGGTGCCTGAAGCTCACAAGTATCTTTTAAAAGCCCTAGGGCAGATCCAGAGACAGTTACTCAGGGGCCTAAAGGGGTTAAGGCTTCTGTGGCTAAAAATCCAGTTCCTCAGGACAAAGAGGCAAGAGCTTTAGACAGATGGGGTAAGAAAGTGTATACTTCCTCAACTTTAGCCATGAGGGCTTTAAATTGTCAATTCCACATGCTGAGATATCAAATCTATCTCCTTTCACAGTTAAAGTCTAAGGTAGATGCTCTGGCAGAAGGTATTGAATGTAAGGAGTTACAAGATCTGGTACATGTGTCTGAACAGGTGGGTAAGCATTCCTTACAATGTGGTTTTGATGCTGTACAGGCCTCTTCCAGGGTGGCTGCCACTGGTACTGTCCTTCGCAGGCACGCCTGGTTACGGGATCAGAGTTTAGCTGAACATGTTAAGTCAAGGATCTTGGATGCCCCTTTACAATCTGATGTGTTGTTTGGTTCGCCTGTTGAAGCAGTTTTAAAGAAAATGGAGGACAAAGCTAAATCTATGCACACTGTTAAAGATTTTTTACAGGTTCAACCACCAAAGTTTAGCAGAAACTGGCCAAGCAAGGCGTGGACATACCCTTCTTATGATTCCCAGTCTAGGGGTAGGTCTAGGCGTGCTAGGGGCAGAGCTCAGGGTTCCTTTAGATCCAGGACAGGGGGCTCACCTGCACAGTCTTCAGGGGAGGGCAGGGGTCAGCCCTTTCGTAGACAGACCCAATGACCTACCTTTTCAACTGCCAGAACCTTCACGCCTCGCAGCACCTTTAGGAGGAAGACTGACACTTTTCAAAGAGAACTGGAGTTTAATTACCCAAGACAGATGGGTATTGGATATCATTCACCACGGTTACAGATTTTATTTCCATACCTTACCACCGTTCAAGGGCATGCCAGATATTCCGCCCCAACACAAATTGGAAGCTCACAGACAAATATCCATATTGACACAGATAGGGGCCATACAACCGGTGCCTATGGCAGAAAGGGGCCTAGGATTTTACTCGCCTATTCCTAGTACCAAAAAAGGGGAACACGTGGAGACCAATTCTGGATTTGTCTATCCTCAACACTTTTCTGGACATCCCCAAGTTCAAGATGCTGACATTGCAACAGCTTTTACCCCTCCTGGGCAAGGATCACTGGATGGTAACTTTGGATCTCCAAGAGGCTTACCTTCATGTCCCTATCACTCTAGGCTGCAGGAAGTATCTGCTTTCGAGCTGGAGATTCACACTATCAATTCTCTGCATTGCCCTTTGGCTTATCCACTGCACCCAGAGTATTCACAAAGGTCCTGGCTCCAGTGATAGCTTTTTTCAGACGGAAAGGAATACAGATTTACCCTTATTTGGACGATTGCCTGATTCTGGCTCAGGGCAAGGACGAACTTCTACAGCATTTAAAGTATGTGATAACAGTGCTAAGATGCCTAGGGTATTCTGTGAACGAAACAAAGTCCAGTCTAGTACCCTCTCAGGACATGTGCTTTCTGGGTGTGAGACTGAATACAGCAGCCCAGATGGCCTTCTTGACCCCGGACAAACAAAAGAATCTTTCCCTTTACTTCCAACAACTATCACATCAGTCCGGGCTGACTGCAAGGACAGTCCTTCAAGCCTTAGGGTTCATGGCATCTTGTATTCTGGTGCTTCCCAATGCCAAACTGCATATGAGGAAGCTACAATGGTATCTCAAGAATCTATGGACACAGCACTGCCACGATCTGGACACTGCCATTCCAATAATACCTTGCATCCAAAAGGAATTCTTGTGGTGGGCTCAGCAATGTCACCTAAACAAGGGACTTTCGGTGACCCGGCCGGAGGCAAGTCAAATTCTAACAACAGATGCCTCAGACAAAGCTTGGGGGGCTCATCTCAATGGAAAATGGATACAGGACAAGTGGCCTGCCAGACTACAACATCTACATATCAACCTAAAGGAGATGTTAGCAGTCCAGTTTGCATTAACAGCTTTCAAGGAATTACTTCTTCCAGGACAGGTGTTGATTCTAACAGACAACACAACCGTCATGTGGTACATCAACAAGCAAGGGGTACACATTCTTACCCTCTATGCAGACAAGCAATGATTCTATGGGAAACTGCTCTCAGTCTACAACTGGATCTTCAGGCAAGGTTTCTGCCGGGGGTGCAGAACTCCTTAGCAGATGTGTTAAGCAGGCAAATCATGGATCCCCACGAGTGGAAACTGGATCCTCAGGTATTTCAGCAAGTAACAGTGTCATGGGGAACACCAGACATAGATCTGTTCGCTTCTCCTCTAAACCACCAGCTGCCAAAGTTTTGCACAAAAAGGATACACCAGGCAGCTTGGAAGACGGATGCTCTTTCTTTCAGTTGGAAAAATCTTCATGTATACGCCTTTCCACCACTTCCTCTACTTCTAAAGGTTCTGCTAAAGGTAAGCCAGGACAAACCAAGAATGATCCTGATAGCTCCAGATTGGCCCCGACAGCATTGGTACCCACTACTGAGAAATCTAATAAGGAAACCACCGTGGCCCCTGCCTTTGATTCCTCAACTGTTATCTCAAAAGGACGGTCATTTACTCAATGTCAAGCTTCACTCTCTTCATCTCACAGCATGGCATATCCTGTTTTAGCTCATAGCAGGGCTCAACTTCCTCAACAAGTTTTGAATGTGATTATGGAAGCTAGGAGACCTAGTACAAGGAAAGTGTATGCGGACAACTGGAAGAGATTTTTGCTTTGGAGTGCAGCAAAGGGTGTGGATGTTTCTGAGCCTGACTTAAGTGTGGCTCTTCTATATCTTACTGAGTTATTGGACAAGGGTTTGTCCTTCTCTTCCATTAAAATCCATGCTGCAGCAATTTCAGCTCACTATGACTGTGATCCACCTTTGTTTTCTCATTCGTTGTTCAAGCAATTTCTCAGAGGGGCAAAGAACATAAGACCTCCACGAAGAGCTCCTACTCCAGCTTGGGACCTCAATTATGTGTTGGAAAAGCTCACTCTGCCACCTTTTGAGCCTGCAGCTACGGCTGAGTTAAAATATTTGTCATGGAAGACTGCTTTTTTGTTGGCCATTACCTCTGCAAGAAGGGTTTCTGAGTTGCAGGCCCTTATGGCTGTTGAGCCTTTCTTGATCTTCCATAAGGATAGGGTATCTTTACGCACTAACCCTTCCTTTATGCCTAAGGTGGTCTCAAGTGTGTCCTTAAACCAGTCTATTCATTTACCTACCTTTTATGCAGACCCCAAAACAGGGGAAAAGATCTTGCATACTTTGGACGTGCACAGACAGTTACGCTACTACTTAGATAGGACTAAGGGTTTCAGGCAGTCGCAACAGTTGTTTGTCTCTTTTGCTTTAGGTACTCAGGGCAAGCCTGTGTCAAAGCAAACTCTTTCTAAATGGATTGGGTTTTGCATTTCTTTTTGTTATTCTCAGCATGGCAAGCAGATCCCAACAGGGATCAGACCTCATTCCACTAGGGCTACTGCCACCTCTACAGCCTTTCTAAGGGAGTGTCAACTAAGGACATTTTGGAGGCAGCTACTTGGAGTTCAGTACATACTTTCTCTAAGCACTACCACCTTCCCTCTACTCTAAATCTAGGGCTGGGTTTGCCACTGCTATTCTACAGGGCATTTTGACAGCTCCTGCTTCTATTTGATTTGCCATCCTCCCTTACCTCTGCTTTGGGAATCTACCCAAGTGTAAGGACTGCAGCAATGTGAGATGAAGAACATAGTACAGTTTTGTACCTACCATAAATGTAGATGTTCGAAGATCCACATTGCTGCAGTCCAATTTACCCTCCCTCCGTCCCCTCTGTGTTTAGGGGTGGTTGTGTGGTTAGGTTAGTACCTTATTAGATAATTGTTAGAAGTTGTACATAGTTTGGGTGTGGGGGTGTTTAGTGTTTGGTAATTTTTTGATTTTACCCTGTTTAGGGTCTTCTGACATCTGGGGCAAGAAAAGACTGAGGATATGACGTCGGTCATGCGCATTTATACCCTGACGTCCTGGCGTCAGTTTAATGCGCCATGACCGGCGTCAGCCATATACTTTGGTATTCGGGCCGACCGAGGACAGCGCTATACCCAAGTGTAAGGACTGCAGCAATGTGGATCTTCGAACATCTACATTTATGGTAGGTACAAAACTGTACTTTCCTTTCCTGCCTCTTCCAGGCCTTCAGTCCAAACCCAGAGCCAGTAGAACAACCAGGCTTCAGTCCCAAGGTACTCACAGGCCTAAGCAGTGGGGGGCTCCCACTTTCAAAGCAGGGCTTAAGTAGTAAGACTCCCCCCTATGGTAAACTGTCTCAATGACTTAACTTTAAATCTTCCAAGCCCTGCTCAACTGACTGTTCCTTTAGGAGGAAAGATTGCTCTGCATGCAAAAAATTGGGAACTCATTACCCAGGACAAATGGGTTTTAAATATAGTTTCCCAAGGAAACAAATTTCACTTCCACTCCTTACCAACCCCAAACGGTTGGCCAGACCTACCCCCGCATCAGTGGGCAGAGGCTCAAAAGCAAATTCTCTCTCTTTTAAGCATCAGGGCTATTCAGCCTGTCCCAGAAGAAGAATGGGGGCAAGGTTTCTACTCGAGACTTTTCCTGGTACCCAGAAAAGACCATTCCTGGTGTCCTATCCTGGACCTGTCTATCCTAAACACATTTTTATTAATCCCAAAATTCAAGATGCTAACTCTTCATCTGCTTCCCATGCTAGGCAAAGATGCCTGGTTGGCAACACTGGATTTAAAGGAAGCCTACCTGCACATACCAGTAAGGGAATCTTGCAGAAGATACCTACGTTTCAGAGCAGGCTACATGCACCATCAGTTCTCTGAACTGCCCTTTGGCTTCTCTACTGCGCCCAGGGTATTCACAAAGTGCCTAGCTCCAGTCATTGCATTTTGCAGGCAAAGAAATATTCCGATATACCCATACCTGGACAATTGTCTAATTCAGGCAGAAGGCTAGGACATACTATTAAATCATCTGGCATTTGTAAAAAGAAATTGCTAACGTCTTTGGGATACACCATAAACGAAAAATCATATCTTGTACCCTGCCAACAAATTGTATTCCTGGGAGCAAGTTTGACTACAACTTCCCAGATGGTCTACCTCACGCCAGAGAAACAAGTTCATTTGACAGTCTACTTCAAACTACTGGCCACAAAGACCCAGCTTCAAACTACTGGCCACAAAGACCCAGCTATTCGCAAGGAAAATACTGCAAGCCTTTGGGTTCATGGCCTCTTGCATTCTTCTAATTCCATATGTAAGACTGCGTATGAGGAAACTACAATGGTATCTAAAAAGCCTATGGTGTCAACATTTCCATGATCTACAATCAGTGATTCCTATCATACCTTGTCTACAGATAGTTCCTTTGGGCAGAGGCCTGCCACCAAAACAAGGGACTGCCATTCACTCTACCCCCTGCTGCCCAAACCCTAATAACAGACTCATCAGATTATGCATGGGGAGCTCACTTGGCAGGGCAGTGCATTTAGGGCAAATGGAACCCAAATCAAATGCACCTGCATATCGATCAAAAAGAAATGTTAGCTGTACAGAATGCTCTGACAGCCTTCAAGGACAACATTCTTCCAGGACAATTATTGGTAAAGACGGACAATGCCACTGTTATGTGGTACATAAAGAAGCAGGGGGAACCCACTCATACCCTCTCTGCAGACTAGCCATGGCTCTGTGGAACACAGCCTTGAGCTACCATGTGCACTTACAGGCTCAATTCCTGCCGGGAAAGCTAAATACACTGGCAGACCTAAGCAGAAATCTCATGGACCCACACGAGTGGAAACTGGAATGAAAGATTCTCAACATTTTGAGAAACAAATGGGGGAACTCGGACCCGTTTGCATCCCCCCAGAACTACCAATTGGACACATTCTGCACAAGGACTCCCCACAAACAAACTTGGAAAGTGGATGCCCTGTTCTTCACCTGGAAAAAAAACAGTTTATGCCTTTCCTCCTCTGCCTCTCCTCTCCAAGGTACTACTAAACATCAAACAGGACAAACTAAGGACAATACTGATTGCACCAGACTGGCCACGCCAACACTGGTACCCCCTCTTGTGCAGTGCATCACTGCTGCCATAATGGCACCTGCCTCAGACACCTGCCCTGCTGTCCCAGCAGGAGAGCCAGATTCTGCACTCACAGCTTCAAATCCTGAACCTGGCCGCCTGGCTAATTACCTTATCTCTCTGTTACTCAGTAAGCAAGTGATGGATGTCATTCTGGAGGCAAGGAGGTCTAGTACTAGAAAATCCTATGCTGAAAAATGAAAAGATTCTGTTCCTGGAGCCAGACTCAGGAGATGGGCACAACAGCGCCCAATTTACCCCATATTCTTCAATACTTAACTGAGAAGTTTCACAAAGGCCTTTCCTTTTCCTCCATCAAAATTCATGTCTCCGCCATTTCAGCACATTACAATACAGAACCACCCCTCTTCTCTCTTCCACTGCTGAAGCAATTCCTCAGAGGGGCCAAAAACTTGACCACCCAGGAGAGCCCCTACTCCACCCTGGGATCTTAACTTTGTATTGGAAAAGCTCACTGTACCACTCTTTCAACCAACTGCAAATGCAGAGTTAAAATTCCTTTCTTGGAAAACAGCCTTCCTTCTAGCCATCACTTCAGCAAGAAGTATGTCTGAATTACAGCCCCTCATGGCAGTGGAGCCTTTCATCATCTTTCATGCTGACAGGGTGTCCCTCAGGACCAATCCCTCCATGCCCAAGGTGGTATCCAGTGTGGCCCTTAATCAGTCCATTCATTTGTCAGCCTTCTCTAATCCACAGAACAAAGGGGAATGAATACTGCACTCCTTGGATGTGCACATACAACTTAGATTTTACTTGGACAGGACTAAGCCTCTCAGGAAATCCAAACAGCTGCTGGTTGCATTTGCTGCAGGGGCAGAGGGGAAGGCCATTTCAAAGCAAACCACTTCTAAGTGGATAGCCCATTGCATTAATTTCTGCTATAAGCACCATGGAAAACCTACCCCACAGGGGATAGGACCACATTAAACCAGGGCTACATCTACCTCTACAGCCTTTCTCAGAAGTGCCCCTACCAGGGACATCCTAGAAGCTGCTACCTAGAGTTCTATACATACTTTCACCAAGCATTACCACTTGCCAGTTTTCTCTAAATCCAGAGCTGGCTTTGCCACTGCAGTCTTGCAGGGGCCTTATAGCTGGTCTTAATGCTATCTAATTACCTCCTCCCATCCTTAACTTTGGGAATCTACCCAAATGTGATGACTGCAACAGTGAAACACAAAGAACATAGTACAGTTGTGTACACTTACCATAAATGTAGATGTTAGAGTGTATTAACTGTTGCAGTGGTTACCCTCCTTCCAGCCCCCCTGTCTTCTATTGACTATACCTCTATTCTTGTTTGCTATGCTTAAAGCTTTTCGGTGTATTTGCTTTTTTGTTGGAGGTGTAACCTTGTATATAATTGCTTCCCATTGTGGGGGCACCTGACATCTGGGGCAAGGAAAACTGATTTAATGGTGTCTGATGCATGTTTTATACCCCTGACTACCTGACGTCTCGAAGATGAGACAGCAACCGACGCAGGACCCAAGACTTTGATAATCAGGCTGACTGAGGGCTACTGTAAGCAGATAATCCAAATGTGATAACTGCAACAGTGAATACACTTGAACATCTACATTTATGATAAGTGTACACAAACTGTACTTTCTCCATTAGGCACATTGTAGTTGGTCTGTGAAATGAATCCTTTCTACACCGTTTTGTATGGAGTCTTTGTATCTCTGTGATGTACAGATAAACTGTGTTACATGGTGCATTTAGTACGGGTTCTGCATGTGTACTTGTGTAAGGGTTGAGTTGGGATGGCAGTTCGTGTGTAGGGGATTAGTAAAGGAGAGTGGTTAGTGTTGAAAGGGAGTAGGGCGGAAGAGGAAGACTAATAGGGAGCTGACAAGGGGAGATGTAGTGTAATAGTGGTGGAATTTGGAGAAAATAAAAGGGGGGGCATACAGAGACATTGTAGCACTGTCTAAGTAGTTGAGGTGACTTTAGGGATCAGTGTGAAGTAGTAGGGTCAGTGGGGGATGGTAGAAAGGAACCATGAGAGCAGTTTCTTTGGTCCTTCCCAACCTTGACCATTCAACAGCCTTGTCATTTTCTCTCTCTACCCTTTCCTTGGCCCTTAATACCCCAAATTCATCTCTTTGAATGTGGGGACCCTCTATATTTGAGGAGAGTTCAGTAATTGTGGGTATCTTAATGAGTTCACAATGAAACATCAGGTCATTTTTAGCTGAGATAGAGGGGACAGTAAAAATTATATCAGAACTATAAAACATCACAGAGACACTGTCATACATACCAGAAAGTTTTTTGTAAGGTCAGCAAGTCTATGCTTACTGGCCAACAGGTGGAGGGTTTGACTGCACATGGAAGTGTCAGTAAAATACAAAAGTGATGGCAATACACTGGGAGCTGATCTGCATTTGTAGAGAAATTTCTTTTCCCCCCATAGGTGTGGCTCTGGTCTAAGAGGCCAAGCTGAACATTGTGACGCAGAGAGAATATGAGTTTCTGGGTTGCTGCTGATTTTTATTTAAGAAATGTATAATGCTGTGTTTAACTTTTAGTGTAAAATAAGTGAGCTAAATGGTCCCCTTTTGAAAATTTCACCCTTTTTAAATTTTGTTTTCATTCATTCCCCGATTGCGTGCTTAATTAAGTTGTGTCTTGGGGGTGCAAAGTCTATCCAGATAGTCATTTGGTGTGGGTTATAGAAATTAATCCTGGATAGGTTGCCAAGCCCGTTGGATGACACACACAGGCACACACACAGACACCTGTGGGCAGTTTGGGAAGAATGCCATTTCACCCACAGCATGTCTTTAGTATGTGGAAGAAGACTGGAGCCCATGGTGAAGTCTGGCATGGCCACAGAGAGCCCCCACACAGAAGGCACTGCAGCTAAAAGCCTTGCAGGTGAACCATGTGCTGTGTGGCAGCACTACTTAACTGCTGTTTTGCTGCATTTTAGATGTCCATGAGGGAATGGTTTTGCATAGATTAATGAGCGAGGGGAAGACTTTTACCCCTCACTTAAGTAGACTGGCTGCTTAATTCTTGGTTTCTGTTTTGAACAGCTGTTACCTTCCGACAGCTTTCTGATGGTTGTTACATGAATTAGTTATTATTGAAACTTCCTCTGTAAACTGTGGTGGTGGTGCTGCGGTAGCGTTGTCGCCTCACAGGTATTACCCGTTCGATTCTCAGTTAGAGCGTCTTCTATGTGGTGACATGCGTGAATGGGCGTTCCTTCGTTGAAGGTTGTGCGTTAGGCCCGGCAAGCCAGCATGTAAAAATCTACTGCCAATCATTAGCGGACCAGAGTTCCGCTGTGGCGACCCCTAACCGGGAAAAGCCGAAAGACACAACAGCTGGAACTTCCTCTGTGTAAAGAAAGGGATTCCACTTCTGAGTAGGGCTATGTACACCAAAGCTTGTAAAGTGCATTTTAATCTTAAACATGATTAATTTTGAAAACATATTAGTGGCCTGGATGTGACATGGCAGTTGTACTTTCAAAAAGACAGTGAATGGGAAGGGTTCTTATTGTCAGCACATCACACTCTGTGTGAATAGCCAATGACAAGTGTAAGATGTTCGTGTTTCACTGTTGCAGTCATTACACTTGGCTTATCCTGCTGGTGGTGACCCGCAGTCAGCCCGAGTTCCAAAGTCTTGGTCCGGCGTCGGTTGCTGTCGCATCTTCCCTGATGTCAGTGCGCCAGGGGTATAAAAGTTGCAACAGACGCCATTTTCTTCCGTCTTTCTTGCCGCGCGGTGCCTGAAGCAAAAGCAGTTCGCAAGTGCCGGTCGCCGACTCCTGAGATTTTCAAAATTGAGTTTCAGAACCGAAGTCTTCAATAAAGCTAAGTACCCCGTTGGGGAAACTTTTTCTTGCTCCAGACCGATGTCAGTAAAAGTTAATAATTGTATTTCTTGTGGGAAGCAAATACCTCATAAGGACTTTTCACTCTTACTGTATTCCTTGCCTAGGCCCTGACCACGACTTCACTAGTTGTCAGTTTTGTGCTAGATTCAATAAACGCACTATTAAACGTCTGTTTGATTTTGCTTTACATTACCTTGGCCGAAGGTTTAATTACATAATGCTGTCAGAACAACCGATGACCGGAATCTATAAAAAACACAAAGACAAAGAAAAGGATAGGCATCTGAGGTCCAAAACCGACGACGAAGCCTCTTCTAGGCCAGTCGCCGGTTCTCAGTGCGGCGCTTTCGCAGTCCCCAACACCCGCTACCTCAGAGCCACAGGCCGTAACAGACAGCCACGTGGAGACACCCAGACCTTTGGAAACTCAAGGTACTGGGCCTACGGAAACTATACCCTCAGATGGGTCCGGAGCTGCTGAGCAGGCATCTGCTTCTGAGTGTTTTCAGACCTTCACAGCTTACAATTAAGCCCACTACAGCAGCAAAGGCAAAGTCAAAAACACCATTAAAGACAAGGAAGCAAGTACAGCATTCTCCAGAACAGTCATCTATGCCAAAGAAACAGATGCTTAAAATGGCTGAAGACCTAATTACTTTAATCAGGGGGTTCCCATTCCCCTCCTGACAAAAGGCCTAGGCAAGACACTGATTGATTCCTCTGACTCTTCATCTGATCAGGGATATTCTGTTCCTCCCTATGTGGACTGTGATGCAGAAGAGTCCATACTTTCAGCCTCTCCGCCTGAGGATTATTCTTTTGGGGAAACCCTGCATACCATGAAGGAGCATTTCCATTGGGCGAGCCAGGATTATTCAGAATCCAAGAAAAGGCTCAGACTTCCTTTTATTGCCACAGCACAGGCCCCTAGCTATTCCCCCTGTGCTTGATATTGTTGATGATTTGTTTTCTGAATCCAGTCTGTCTCCTGATTCTTTACCCCCTCCTTGAGTCAAGCCAGTCAGGTACTACAGAGTCCCTGACTCTCACAAATTTCTTTACAGAAACCCTGCTGCAGACCCAGAAACAATTTCTCAGGGTCCAAAAGGGGTTAAGGCTTCCACTGCTAAAAATCCAGTCCCCTCGGATAGGGATTCAAGAACTATGGACAGATGGGGGAATAAAGTTTACACTTCTGCTACTTTAGCTGTAAGAGCTTTAAACTGTCAGTTTCACATGCTTAAATACAAACAGTACCTCATGTCGTTGTTAAAACAGAAAATGGTTTCAAATACAGAAGGTCCTTGACAGTAAGGAAATACAGGATTTATTGCATGCAGTTGAACAAGTGGGAAAGCATCCTCTGCAATGTGGTTTTGATTCATTAGAGGCTTCTTGTAGAGCCGCAGTTACAGGCTCTGTTATTCGTAGGCATGCTTGGTTGAAAGAACAAAGTTTACCTGACCATGTTAAAGTGAAATTATTGGATGCTCCATTACAGCATGATACTTTGTTTGGGGTTAAGGCAGAAGCGGTGTTAAAGAAAATGGAGGATAAAGCAAAGTCAATGCAGAGAGTGAAAGATTTCTTACGGGTGCAACCACCTAGATTTAGCAGGAACTGACCTTCAAAAAATTGGTCCTTTCCAGTGTCAGGCCACAAAGAGGCAGATCTCAGCCCCGAGGCTCCTACCGACCTAAACAATGGGGTGCTTCAGCCCCCAAGGGAGGGGAAGACAAATCACAACCTTATAGGAAACAGTCTCAATGACTTCCCTCTGCAAATGCCAAGCACTTTTCTCAAAAAATTGGCACATGATCACCCAGGACTAATGGGTGCTGAATATTTTTCAGGGCTACAGGTTCCACTTCACACGCTTCCAAAACCAAAAGGTATGCCAGACCTGCCACAAAACCAATGGGCAGAGGCACAAAAACAGATTGCTGCTCTTATGCACATGGGAGCTATTCAAAAAGTTCCACAACAAGAACAGGGACAAGGATTTTGCTCGAGACTTTTCTTAGTACCCAGAAAGGACAAAGCTTAGAGACCAATACTGGACCTGTCAATCCTAAACACTTTCCTGGATGTTCCAAAATTCAGAATGTTAAAAACTGCATCAACTTCTGCCCATGCTGGGCAAGAAGGCTTGGCTAGTTACTTTGGACCTCAAGGAGGCATACCTGCATGTCCCAATCAGGCAATCTTGCAGAAGATACCTCAGATTCATAGCAGGCTCAATGCATTACCAATTCTCTGCCCTGCCCTTTGGCTTATCTACTGTGCCCAGGGTCTTCACAAAATGCCTGGCACCAGTAATTGCATTTTGCAGACAAAAAGGAATTCAGATATATTCCTACTTGGACGACTGCCTTATTCAAGCAGAGAGCAAGGGCATTCTTCTAAAGCATCTGGCGTTTGTAAAATGTTTGCCAATTTGCCTAGGGTACACAGTAAACGAAAAGAAATCAAAACTATTACCCTCTCAAGAGTTAATATTCTTGGGTGCAAGCTTGAATACAATTACCCAGATGGCTTATCTCATGCCAGGCAAACAAAGGCAACTGACTCATTAATTTCAAATGATGGCAACAAAAACCCAGCTCCCTGCAAGAAAAATTCTGCAGGCCCTGGGCTTCATGGCATCCTGCATTCTGCTAATTCCATATGCAAAACTGCATATGAGGAAACTACAATGGTATCTAAAAAGTGTTTGGACTCAGCATTGTCACAGCCTGGAGACTATCATAACTTTAATTCCCTGCCTACAACGGGAGTTTCGATGGTGGTCCCAGGCCTGTCACCACAACAAGGGATTGCCTTTCACTTTACCCACAGCCAGGCAGACAATAACGGATGCATCAGATTATGCCTGGGGGGGCACATATGGTAGGAAAATGTATTCAGGGCATGTGGCTCAAGGAACAAATGCATTTTCACATCAATCAAAAAGAGATGCTAGCTGTACAGAATGCCCTGACAGCTTTCAAGGACCTACTACATCCAGGACAACTATTAATAAAGACTGACAATACCACAGTTATGTGGTACACAAACAAGCAAGGGGGCACACATTCCTACCCCCTATGCAGGCAAGCCATGACTTTGTGGAACACAGCACTGACTTATCAAGTACATCTGCAGGCACAATTCCTGCCAGGAGCAAAAAATACACTGGCAGACAAACTAAGCAGAAATCTCATGGATCCTCACGAATGGAAACTAAATCCACAGGTGTTCAGCATGATAATGAGGAAATGAGGCCAACCAGACCTAGATCTATTTGCCTCCCCTCACAATTGCCAAATACAGAAATTCTGCACAAGAACTTATCACTCTCAAGCCTGGAATGTGGATGCTCTATCATTCAGCTGGAAAGGTCTGACAGCCTACGCCTTCCCACCAATGCCTCTCCTTACCAAGGTACTCCTAAAAGTCAGACAAGAAAGGCCAAAAATGATCCTGATTGCCCCAAACTGGCCACGCCAGCACTGGTACCCAATCCTAAAGAGCTTGTCTCAAGGCCCAGTTTGGCCTCTACCTCAAATTCCTCATCTTCTGTCACAACAGAACAATCAGATTCTGTGCAGCCAACTCAGAACCTTAAATCTGGCAGCATGGCAGATAATGTAGCCACTCAGACTGCACCTCTCTCTAAAGCTGTTATGGATGTTTTTTTAGAAGCCAGGAGGCCCAGCATTAGGAAATCTTATGCAGAAAAATGGAAGAGATTCTGTGCTTGGACCCAGACACAAGGGCTCGAACCACTTGTCCCTAATATACCTCAGATTTTACAATACCTAACTGAGATGCTGGACAAAAGCCTATCTTTCTCATCAATTAAAATCCATGCCTCTGCCATTTCAGCTCATTACAATACGGAACCTCATATTTTTTCACATCCTCTACTGTGACACTACCTCAGAGGGGCAAAAAATTTAAGACCCCCAAGGAGAGCACCAGTACCGACTTGGGATCTCAATTTGTTTTAGAAAAACTGACACTGCCTCCTTTTGAACCAGCCAGCACAGCTGATCTAAAACTCTTATTGTGGAAAACTGCTCTGCTCCTAGCAATAACTTCAGCAAGAAGAGTCTCAGAGCTACAGGCATTAATGGCTGTGGAACCTTTAATCATTTTTCATCAGGACAGGGTCTCACTTAGGACAAACCCAACATTCATGCCAAAGGTGGTATCCAACATGGCCTTGAACCAAACCATTCATTTGCCTACTTTCTACCCAAATTTCCAGAATAAAGGGGAGAAACTTTTGCACTCTTTGGATATACACAGACTGCTACGATTTTACCTGGACAAAACAAAAGCTTTCAGTAAAACTGAGCAACTGTTTGTAGCCTACGCTGCAGGATCACAAGGAAAGCCTATTACCAAGCAGACAGTTTCAAAATGGATAGGCCACTGCATCCGTTTCTGTTATGCACAGCATGGCAAATCAGTGCCTAAGGGCATTAGGCCTCACTCTACCAGAGCAGCTTTTCTCAGAGTGCCACCAACCAAAGACATTTTAGAAGCTGCAACCTGGAGCTCAGTGCACACTTTCACTAAGCACTACCACTTACCTCTCTACTCTAAATCCAGAGCAGGCTTTGCCACTACAATTCTGCAGGGCCTGGTAGCCTCTCCAAATCCAATTTAGACCCAGCCGCCCAACATCAGCTTTGGGATTCTACCCAAGTGTAATGACTGCAACAGTGAAACACGATGAACATAGTACAGTTGTGTACCTACCATAAATGTAGATATTAGAGTGTATTCACTGTTGCAGTCCAGGTTACCCACCCACCATCTCCCCTTTTCATTGCTGGGACTTTTCTATACTTCTTAACTCTATACAACCTATGTGGTGTATTTGCTTGTAGATGAAAGAAATGTTTATAGTAATATATGCATGTATTTTGGCATATTCTTATTTTTCCAGCCTTCCTGTCTGGGGGTACCTGACATCTGGGGCAAGAAGAAAATGGCATCGGTTGCAACTTTTATACCCCTGGCGCACTGACGTCAGGGAAGATGCGACAGCAACCAACGCCAGACCAAGACTTTGGAACTTGGACAGACTGCAGGTCGCTTGCCAGCAGGATAACCCAAGTGTAATGACTGCAACAGTGAATACACTTGAACATCTACATTTATGGTAGGTAAACAACTGTACTTGTGTTCCTTTAACATGGAAAACCATGGCTTGGCTTGTATCATGTTTGCAGCTTGGGTTGAAGGATATTTCATGGTTTATGTTAGTTTAGATCAGTGTTTCAGCAGTTCTTGTCTGTGGAACTTCAGCCATTGAAGTCCTGACTTATCACAGTACTCTTCCCCTTTCAGGCTAGACAGGCATTCACTCTTCAGGAGCATTATGATATTTCCTTCATAAAATGTCTACTCCTACCTTTACTGACCTTTCTTGACATAGTTTGCAGCATATGTTATTGTTGTACCCATAGTTCGGCGTTGTTCTGGCTGCTTTGGATCAGAGTACAAGTAACTATTAGGGAATCTTCTCATTTTACTTATTGAATAGTGGTGGTTAGCCTTGGATCATCTATCTTAGCTCGATATCTAGAACTACGTGCTGAGGAAGTTGGTGTAGCTTTTGGAGCCGATGTTCCATTATGGATATTTATAGCTGAAGCCTGCTTTATCCAAGGAGAGAGCGGTCTACCCACTGTCATGCACAGCAAGATTTCCCTGTCTGTGCTGTGTATGTTCACTATACCCATCTCCAGGCCCAAGCCTCAGCTGCAGGATTCCCAGGTAAGAGAACTCAAACTAAAGTGTAAGGCACATGTTTTACTGTTGCATGGACTCTGGGCTTCTAATGGGTCCTCACAACTCCTGTCATCTAACTTGGGTGTTTCTCTTTCAGGCCTTGCAGAGCATGCAGCCCAGTCCATATTAGTCTGTGTATCTGTAGATGTTCATCGTGTTTCACTGTTGCAGTCATTACTCTTGGGTTATTCTGCAGGCAGGCTACCCGCAGTCAGCCTGAATTCCAAAGTCTTGGTCCGGCGTCGGTTGCTGTCGCCTCTTCCTTGACGTCCGTGTGCCAGGGGTATAAAAGATGCAGCCAACGCCATTTTCTAGAGTCTTTCTTGCCGCGCAGTGCCCGAAGCAGAAGCAGTTCGCAAGTGACGGTCGGCCGACTCTTGAGATTCTTGTGTTCGAATTTCAGATCCAAAGTCTTCATTTAAAGCTAAGTACCCCGTTGGGTAAACTTTTTTCTTGCTCCAGACCGAAGTCAGAAAAAGGTAATAATTGTATTTCTTGTGGGAAGCGAATACCTCATAAGGACTTCCATTCTTATTGTATTCTTTGCCTAGGCCCTGATCACGACGTTGCTAATTGCAGGTTTTGTGCTAGATTTAACCAACGCACTATTAAGCGTCGGTACAATTTTGCATTTCATTACTTTGGCCGAAGATTTAATTGCACGATGTCGTCTGATAGCCTTCCAGCTACCGCGATTCACAAGAAACGCAAGGAAAAGGACAGGCATCTGAGGTCCAAAACTGACGACGAGGCTTCTTCTAAGCCAGTCGCCGGTTCTCAGTGAGGCGCTTTCACAGCCACTGACGCCTGCTACCTCAGAGCCACAGGCCACTTCCGACTCCCACATGGAGCAGACTAGGCCTCTAGAAACTCAAGGTATTGGACACTTGGAAAATATTCCCTCAGATGGGTCCAGAGCCGCTAAGCAGGCATCGGCTTCTGACTGTGTTTTCAAGCCTACACAGTTATATATAAAACCGACTACAGCTTAAAAGGCAAAGACTAAAAAGGCAAAGACTAAAGCACCACTAAAGACAAAGAAACAAGTGCAGCAAGCCCATGGACAGGCCTCCATGCCTAAAAAGCAGATGCTCAAAATGGCCGAAGACCTAATTACTTTGATCAGGGGTTCCCATCCCCCTGCTGCTAAGAGGCCTGGGCAAGAGACAGAATATGAATCTTCAGATCAGGTTTCCATTTCCTCTGACTCCTCTTCTGAACAGGAATACTCTCTCCCTCCTTATGAGGATTCCGATGCTGAAGAATCTATCCCTTCAGCCTCCCCTCCTGAGGATTATTCTTTTGAGGAAACCCTGCATGTCATGAGGGAGCACTTCCACTGGGAGGGCCAAGACTACTCAGAATCTAAGAGGAGGCTCAGAGACTTTCTTTTACTACCTCAGCACAGGCCTCTTGCTATCCCTCCTGTTTTAGACATTGTAGATGATGTATTTTCAGAGTCTGGCGTGTCTCCTGACTCTTTACCCCCTGCACCTGTTAAGCCAGACATACTACAGGGTTCCAGATTCACATAAATTTCTTTAGAAAAACCCTGCTGCTGACCCAGAAACTATTTCTCAGTGTCCCAAAGGGGTCAAGGCTCCCACTGCAAAAAACCCTATCCCCTCTGATAGGGATTCAAGGGCACTGGACAGATGGGGGGGGGGGGGGGTTACACTTCTGCTACCTTGGCTGTGAGGGCTTTAAATTGTCAATTTCATATGTTTATATATCAGCAATACTTAATGTCACTGCTTAAACAGAAAATGTTAACAAATTCTGAATGTGCAGAAAACAAGGAAATGCAGGATTTATTGCATGCAACTGAACAAGTGGGAAAGCATACTTTGCAATGTGGTTTTGATTCTTTGGAGGCCTCTTGCAGGGCCGCTGTTACGGGTTCTGTCATTAGGCGGCATGCTTGGTTAAAGGAACAGAATCTGCCTGATCATGTTAAAGCAAAATTATTAGATGCTCCATTACAGCATGATACTTTGGTGTTAAAGCAGAAGAGGTGTTGAAGAAAATGGAGGACAAAGCGAAATCTATGCAGACAGTTAAGGATTTCTTACAGGTGCAGCAACCCAGATTTAGCAGGAACTGGCCTACAAAGAATTGATCCTTTCCAGTGTCAGACAGGCCACAAAGAGGCAGATACAGACGCCCCAGAGGAAGATCCCAGCCCCAAGGCTCATACAGGCCTAAACAATGGGGTACTCCTACCTCCAAAAGCAGAGAAGACAAATCACAGCCATACAGGGAACAGTCCCAATGACTTTCCTCTGCCAGCACCAAGCACTTAACTTCTGGCAGCCCCCTTAGGGGGAAAACTAGCACTTTTTCCACAAAATTGGCACATGATCATCTAGGACAAATGGGTCTTGAACATAGTGTCTCGGGACTACAGGTTCCACTTGCACACCCTGCCAAGGGCAAAAGGTATGCCAGACCTGCCACACAATCAATGGGCAGAGGCACAAAAGCAAGTTTCATCCCTCATGGACATGAGGGCCATTCAGCGAGTACCACAGCAAGAGCAGGGACAAGGATTTTACTCGAGACTTTTCTTGGTACCCAGCAAGGACAAAGCCTGGAGACCAATACTGGACCTGTCTATTCCTAAACACAATTTTGGATGTTCTGAAATTCAAAATGTTGACTCTGCAGCAGCTTCTGCCCATGCTGGGCAAGAAGGCTTGGCTTGTAACTTTGGACCTAAAAGAGGCATACCTGCATGTACCAATCAGACAGTCTTGCAGAAGATACCTCAGATTCATAGCTGGCTCAATGCACTACCAATTCTCTGCATTGCCCTTTAGCTTATCTACTGCGCCCAGGGTCTTCACAAAATGCCTGGCACCAGTAATTGCATTTTGCAGACAGAGGAATTCAAATATATCCTTACTTGGAATGACTGCCTTATTCAAGCCGAGAACAAGGACATTCTACTAAAGCATCTGGCGTTTGTGAAAAGATTACTAATTTGCCTAGGGTACACAGTGAACGAAAAAATCAAAACTAGTGTCCTCTCAAGAGATAATATTCCTGGGTGCAAGCTTAAATACAACTGCCCAGATGGCTTATCTCACGCCAGACAAAGGCAGCTGACTTCTTACTTCAAAATGTTGGCAACAATGACCCACTTATCTGCAAGAAAAATTCTGCAGGCTTTGGGCTTCATGGCATCCTTCATTCTGCTAATTCCATATGCCAGACTGCATATGAGGAAACTACAATGGTATCTAAAAAGTGTTTGGACTCAACATTGCCACAGCCTGGAAACATTAATTACCCTCATTCCCTGCCTGCAACAGGAGTTTCGATGGTGGGCACAGGCCTGTCACCACAACACGGGACAGCCATTCACTTTACCCACAGCCAGGCAGACGCTAACCACGAATGCATCAGATTATGCCTGGGGGGCCCACATGGCAGGAAAAATGTATTCAGGGCACATGGCCCGCAAGCCAGATGCATCTTCATATCAATCAAAAAGAGATGCTAGCTGTTCAGAATGCCCTGACAGCTTTCAGGGATCTACTTCATCCAGGACAACTACTGGTAAAGACGGACAATGCTACAGTCATGTGGTACATAAACACGCAGGGAGGCACACATTCCTACCCCCTCTGCAGACAAGCCATGACTTTGTGGGACACAGCATTGACTTATCAAGTTCGCCTGCAAGCACAGTTCCTTCCAGCAAAGATAAATACTCTGGCAGACCAACTAAGCAGAAACCTCATGGATCCCCACGAGTGGAAACTGGATCCACAAGTCTTCAGCATAACAAGGAAATGGGGGTGCCCAGACATAGAGCTACTTGCCTTCCCTCACAACTACCAACTACAGAGATTCTGCACAAGGACTTATCACAAGCAAGCATGGAAAGTGGATGCCTTATCCTTCATCTGGAAAAACCTAACAGTATATGCCTTTCCTCCACTGCCTCTCCTCCCCAAGGTACTCCTAAAGGTCAGACAAGAGAAGCCAAAAATTATACTGATTGCCCCAGACTGGCCACGTCAGCACTGGTACTCAATCCTAAAGAACCTGTCTCAAGGTCTAGCCTGGAAATTGCCTCAAACTTCTCACTTATTGACCCAACAAAACAATCAGATCCTGCACAGCCAACTTGGGACCTTAAGTCTGGCAGCATAGCGGATAATGTAGCCATTCAGAACACTCCTCTCTCCAAAGCTGTGATGGATGTTATTTTGGAGGCCAGGAGGCCCAGTACCAGAAAATCTTATGCAGAAAAATGGAAGAGATTCTGTGCTTGGAACCAGGCACACTGAATTGACACGTTTGTACCAAATATTCCTCAGATTCTACAATACTTAACTGAGATGCTGGACAAAGGCCTTTCTTATCAATTAAGATTCATGCCTCTGCCATTTCAGCCTATTACAATATGGAACCACCTATCTTTTCTCATCCTTTAATAAGGCAGTACCTCAGAGGGGCCAAACACATTAGGCCTCCAAGGAGAGCACCAGTTCCGGCCTGGGACCTCAATTATGTTTTGGAAAAACTCGCGCTGTCTCCTTTCGAGCCAGCATCAACAGTAGATATAAAATTCTTATCCTGGAAAACAGCTTTGCTCCAAGCAATAACCTCTGCAAGGCGAGTCTCGGAGTTACAGGCACTCATGGCTGTGGAACCTTTCATCATTTTTCATCCAGACAGGGTTTCTCTGAGGACAAACCCTACATTTATGCCTAAGGTGGTGTCCAGTGTGGCCCTCAACCAAACCATTCACTTGCCTACCTTTTATCCAAATCCACAGAACAAGGGTGAGAGAATTCTGCATTCTTTGGACATACACAGGTAGCTACGCTTCTACTTGGACAGAACTAAAGCTTTTAGAAAGACTGAGCAACTTTGTGTCATATGCTGCAGGATCACAAGGAAAGGCCATCTCAAAACAGACTATTTCTAAATAGATAGGCCATTGCATCCGTTTCTGCTATTCTCAACATGGCAAATCAGTGCCTAAGGGCATTAGGCCTCATTCCACCAGCGCAGCAGCCGTCCTCAGAGGAGTACCAACCAAAGATATCTTGGAGGCTGCAACCTGGAGTTCAGTGCACACCTTCACAAAGCACTACCACTTACCTCTTTACTCTAAGTCCAGAGCAGGCTTTGCCACTGCAGTCCTGCAGTGCCTCATAGCCTCTCCTAATCCCAATATTTAGCCCAGCCACCCATCCTCAGCTTTGGGATTCAACCCAAGAGTAATGACTGCAACAGTGAAACACTATGAACATAGTACAGTTGTGTACCTACCATAAATGTAGATGTTCGAGTGTATTCACTGTTGCAGTCCAGGTTACCCACCCACCATCCCCCTTTCTTTGCTGGGACTTATCTGCACTTCTCTAGCATATTTGGTGTGTTTGCTTGTAGATGAAGGAAATGTTATTTTTGTGCATGCATTTTTATTGGCATATTTTTCAGCCTACCAATTTGGGGGCACCTGACATCTGGGAAAAGAAAAACTGAAGAAAATGGGGTCGGCTGCATCTTTTATACCCCTGGCGCACTGACGTCAGGGAAGAGGCGACCGCAACCGACACCGGAACTAGACACTGGAATTCTGGCCGACTGAGGGTAGCCTGCCAGCAGGATAACCCAAGAGTAATGACTGCAACAGTGAATACACTCTAACATCTACATTTATGGTAGGTACACAACTGTACTTTCCCTCTGTATAAAGAACGGAGATTCCACCACTGAGGAGATCCATGGATGACTCCTTGGAGACTGAGGGGGAAAGGATTGAATTTTTAAATACTTCCCTCCCCCGGGTATGATGCAAGCAAAGAGGATACCATGTTGCTGTCTTACTAACAGAATTTAAATTGGAGAAAGAAGTGCATTGTGAAAAACAAGAGAGATCAAATACCCATAAAAGTTATTTTGAATTATTGAGTCTGGATGCCCCTAATTCTGTCACAGTTCGCACAGTTTTGGGAGCTTTGAAGTATGGGCTTCTTGGCTGCCTGTAAAGAAACTTACACCCACCTACCAGTTACAGATGCTGGATAGGTTGTATAGGATCCTGTAGTGTCGTAACTTACTATTAAAACACACACACAGTCCTGTGGTGAACATGGGCCTGGAAAACGGGCCAATGCCAGTTCCTGTGCACAGTGCTCTTCCTGTGTGATAAAGAAATTAGAATGCTACACCAATTTGGAAGGAAAGTATACACAGCTACCACTTTGGCTGTCAGGACCATCAGCTGTCAGGTGCACATGGCAAGTTTCAGATTATTAAGGAGAAGATTGGGGAGGTATATAAAGGGAGCATAATAAAAGAATTACTAAATATCACTCTGGATAACAAACTACAATTGTGTGGTTGTGTTGTGAATACAGAATTTACGTTGTCATCTACACTGTCTGTGACAGGAAGACATGCAGCTGCTCAATACATCCCTGGGTAAGGAGCTGTTCTCCTTTATATCACCGATGAAGTCTTTACACGGTCTTGCATCTTTCTTCCATTTTTTTAATCAGTGAAACAACATATGTGAAATTGTTCTATCTCGTTGTTCATTCTTATGTATGGGTTTGGAGCCGATCCTCTGCTCCGAGTCAGCCAACTACAAAGCTCGAGGTCTTCAGACAGTTCTAGCTAAGTCCCTATCCCATGATGCACCTAGTTACTTCAGATCTTGTTTGCTGCTGCAATAGATCGGAGGTTTCCTCACAGTTTGGGCCAGTATAGAAAATGTTATCTTTATTAATAGTTTTTCTTGCAATTTAATAACTTTAAAAATTTGTATTAGTGTGTAGTTTAACTTCTTATAGTGCTTTTTATAGTCTTGTTGGCCTTTGTTTATTAGGCCCTTGTTATTTCCCTTTCCTTCTTTTGGTGTGCCTTAGCAGAGTGTTAGTAGCTTAGAAGTGTGTTTTAACACACGTTTATGGCTTAGTGTGTATTTCTTCAGCTTCAAGAGTTAAACTCGATTTAGTATTATAGAGCTCATTTGTTTTTTTTTTTTTGTTTTTTTTTTAGGGGCTGAATTAATAGTGTTTAGTGGATTAAAGTGCGTTTACTATGTAGTTAGTAGTTTATAGCCTATAAGAGTGTGTTCTAGCTATTAATAGATTCTATTTAGTGTCTTGGAGGCAGTTGTTTTAAGAGCTGCTTATATCTTAAAATACTTGTGGTTTTTGGACTTGTTGGACACTTGCCTGTGTGACTTTATATCTTGTTTTTGGTGTACTTTTAGAAGGAAACTGATTATTATGGCTGATCAGGAAAAAACACCCACTCCTGGTTTTAAAAAATGTCCAAAGTATAGACGGAAGATGTCTGTGACTGATAGTTACGTCAGTTGTGTCTACTGTTTGGGTGTCCTGCACTTACAAGAGAGTTGTTCCATCTGCCATTCTTTTAGTAGCCTGCATGAGAGAAAAAGGAAAGTGATTGACAGAAGGCTAGTAAAATCATCTTTACAGGAAGCTTTGGGCGACCATGATAAAGCTGACAAATCCCCGAAAAATCTACTAAGTCCTCTTAAGTCTTCTTCATTGGAGCATAGAGTTTCGGATCTGACAACATCTAAAAAGACTTTGACGTCGACTCCGCATCCAAAAGTTTTTACAGAAATAATCCAAGAATGGGGAAGGCCAGACATAGATCTCTTTGCCTCCCACAAAAATCATCAATTGACAAAATTCTGCTCAAGGATCTTCCATTCAAAGGCCTGGAGAGTGGACGCTCTCTCTTTCAGTTGGACATCAATGACAGTTTATGCCTTCCCTCCTCTTCCTCTGCTGCCCAAAGTCCTATTGAAGACCAGAGCAGACAGACCAAAGATGATCCTCATTGCTCCGGACTGGCCAAGGCAACACTGGTACCCACTCCTGAGGAGCCTGACGCATTCCCCACCATGGACCCTGCCTCTAATGCCTCTTCTTCTGACTCAGCACAGCTTCAAAACTCTTCACAGTCAGCTGAAAACACTCAATCTAGCCGCATGGAAGATTCCTTAGCATCACAGCAGGCCCTACTCTCCAAGGAGGTGCAGGATGTCATTTTGGAGGCCAGAAGGCCATCAACTAGAAAAGCTTACTCCGCAAAATGGAAATGTTTTTGTGTCTGGAATGAGAAAAAGGGCCAGAACCCTGGAAAACTGAATTTACCTTAAATACTACAATATTTGGCTGAACTGCTAAGCAGTGGACTTTCGTTCTCCATCAAAATCCATGCCTCAGCCATTTCTGCAGAATACAACACTGATCCACCTTTATTCTCTCACCCTCTATTAAGGCAGTTCCTCAGAGGGGCTAAGAATTTAAGACCTCCAAGGAAACAACCAATACCTGCTTGGGATCTTAATTTCATTCTGGAAAAACTGACCTTGCCTCCTTTTGAGCCAACTGCCTCATCAGATTTGCAATATTTGTCCTGGAAAACAGCTTTCCTTCTGGCTATCACTTCAGCTCGTAGAGTTTCAGAACTACAGGCTCTCATGGCTGTCCAGCCTTTTATCATCTTCCATCAGGACAGAGTTTCCTTACAAACCAACCCGTCCTTTATGCCTAAAGTGGTATCCAGGGTAGCTTTAAATCAGGCCATACATTTACCTACTTTTTATCCTAATTCTCAAAACAAAGTGGAGAGATTACTACATTCCTTGGACATCCACAGACAACTGCGTTATTATTTGGACAGAAAAAAGCCTTTCAGAAAACAGAACAGCTCTTTGTGGCCTATGCGGTTCTAGGAAAGCCAATTTCCAAACAGACAATCTCAAAATGGATAGCCCACTGCATACGCTTTTGCTATTCTTTTCATGGCAAAACTGTACTTACAGGCATCAGAACCCATTCCACTAGGGCCACAGCCACCTCTGCAGCCTTCCTCAGAGGAGTACCTACCAAGGATATTTTGGAAGCAGCCACTTGGAGTTCTGTGCATACCTTCTCTAAGCACTACCACCTACCATTATACTCCAAATCTAGAGCAGGCTTTGCCACTGCAGTCTTGCAGGGCATTTTGGCTCCTCCTAGTTCCACCTAGTGCCTACCACCCCTTTCTTAGCTTTGGGATTCTACCCATCTGTTATGACTGCAGCTGTATGCACGATGAACATAGTACAGTTTTGTACCTACCATAAATGTAGATGTTCGAGTGCTAATACAGCTGCAGTCCAGGTTTCCCTCCCTCCTTCCCCTCTAGGGGTATTCTTTTATGGTGTATTTGCTTGCAACTACTGTTTTTTGATTATATTGCATTGCATTATTGCATAATTTTATGTATTGCCTTCCTTCTGGGGGCACGTGACATCTGGGGCAAGAAAAACTGAAGAAAATGGCGTCCGCTGGTTCTTTTATACCCCTGTCGCACTGACGTCAGGGAAGAAGCAACGACAACCAATGCCAGACCTAGACTTTGGAATTCGGCCTACCCGAGGACCCGCCTGACGGCAGGAGAACCCATCTGTTATGACTGCAGCTGTATTAGCACTCAACATCTGCATTTATGGTAGGTGCAAAACTGTACTTTCCAGGGAACAAGCAACAGTAGAGGTCCACAGGTTGCTAGAAAAGAGTCATCCAACCAGTCCCAGCAGACCAGATAGGATCTGGAACTTACTCAATTTCTTTAGTAACAAAAAAAACAGGGGACTGGAGGAGACCTATTTTGGACCTCAGCAGACTGAACAGATCTGTCAAGAAAGAGAAGTTCAGGATGGTCATGCTACAGTCGATACTTCCCTTCTTAGGGAAAGACAATTGGATGTGCTCAATAGATCTCCCGGATGTGTACTACCACATAAAAATATTCAGACCATCCAGGGATCATCTGGGCTTCCGGCTGGGAGTCAATCATTACTAGTTTCGAGCCCTGCCCTTTGGTCTCACTACAGTCTCCAGAGTGTTTACCAAATGTATGGTAGTGGTCACGGCTCACCTAAGGCTCACCTTTTTGGCTAGGCTTGTATAGGTCCTAGGGCCAATAGCCTAGTTACCTACCTATGAAACCTGTAAGGCTTTTGTGATTCCTGGTGTTTCCGTACCTAGACGATTGGCTTCTCTCCACCACCACCACCAAGCATCAGCTTATACAAGCCAGGAACACCACACATACTCTTTGCAATCAACTCAGGATTACCATAAACTCAGAAAAATTTGCTCGTCGCCATCATAGCATATCGTTTTTTATCAGAGCCGATTTGGACACCACCACCACCACTTTAAAACTTCCTTTAGAAAGGACATCAATACTTCGTCAGCAAATTCTGAATGTCATTTCCAGAGACAAGGTGCCAGCCTCAGAAGTGCTAAAATTGTTGGGTATGACGGCAGCTGCAATAATAGCAATTCCATTGGGTCCGTATGCACATGCGGATTCTTCAATGGCTTCTGTTCACACAAGGGTCTTATCAAGAGCTCCCAATGTCACATCTCATTTTTCTAACAAACACATGCAATAAAGGATCTTTGGTGGTGGTTGACCTCTCTCCAAGTCACAAAAGGTTGTCCTTTTATCCTGCCCTCACCATCGGCCACGATGACCACAGACGCTTCTCTGATCGGGTGGGGGGATTTTCAGGGAAGAACAGCCCAAGGCACATAGACCGAACAAGAGACGTATCGGCATATCAGTGTCCTGGAGATGAGAGCGGTACTCTTGGTGTTGCAGTACTTTCAGGACTCACTCCCTCTGGGGACAATTGCGATTCAGATGGACAACATGTCGGTGGTCTGGTACTTAAACAAGGAGGAACCAGGTCCTATCCCCATTGTCGAGAGGCCCTAAGAATGTATCAGTAGGCTACATCCACCCATTGCTTTCTGATGGCAACGCACATCCTGGGGAAATCCAGTGTGATTGCAGACAAACTGAGCAGGGCAATTTTGTTGCCCCACGAGTGGTCCCTCAAAAAAGAAATAGCGGAAAGAATATTCCGCAAATGGGGCCAGGCTTGCTGCGATCTTTTTACATTCTCCATGAACACAAAATGCAGAAGCTACTTTGCCCTGATTCCCCCTCCGGGAGATTGCCCAAGGGACGCACTCGTACACTATTGGCCCCCGGGTCTCTCATACATTCCCACCAATTCCCCTTATACCCAAAGTATTACAGAAAGCCAAAGCCCTGGGAATGACCATCATTCTAATAGCCCCTCATTGGCCTCGTCAGATTTTGGTTCCCCTTACTTCGACCTCATCTGTTGGAGGAGCCTTGGATTCTGGATCCAGTTCCGGACTTTCTGATGCACTCTTCGGGGGCTCTTCATCCCTCCCTTCAGTCCCTAAAATTGACAGCTTGTCTGCTCCAATTCCCAACATAGCCAGGTTCTGTAACCTCTCAAACGAAACGTAACGTATCTTAATATCTTCTCATAAATCCTCTACTAGGAAGTTGTATCTCAGCAAATGGAAGAGATTTTCCATATGGGCATCTCAGAATAACATTGACCCTTGCCAAGTCTCTATTTCTTCCATATTAGAATTTTTGATTATGCTTTTCAACAAAGGAGCGGCAGCAGCTACAATTAGTGTGCAGCTTGCCAACATCTCTAATTTTCACCGAAGGCTCTAGCATAATGTCACACAAGCTATCCAAAGCCTTTCTCAAGGGGACTTTCCATCTTAGACCACCAGTTAAATCCCCTTATACCCCCTGGAACCTAAACTTTATTCTCTCACGCATTATTCTCTCACCTTTTAAGCCAGCTTCTTCATGCGATTTGATATTTTTGTCTTGGAAGGCTATCTTTTTAGTAGCCATCATGTCTGCTCGAAGAGTCACAGAACTACAAGCCTTTTCATCCTGACAAGAGTTTCACTGTGAACAAATCCTTCATTCGTACCTAAAGTTTGCACTGAGGCTAACCTTAACCAAATTATGGATTTGCCAGTGTTTTTCCCTGAACACACCAACAATTTGGAGTATATGCTGCACAAACTTGATGTTCATAGACAGCTCAGATTTTACCTAGATAGAACCAGAGAGTTCAGAAGATCCGAACAACTTTTTGATGTTCATTGTGTTACACTGCTGCAGAGATCACACTTGGGTTATCTGTCGTCGGGCAGTCCCGCAGTCGGCCCGTGTTCCAAAGTCTTGATCTGGCGTCTGTTGCTGTCGCTTCTTCCCTGACGTCAGTGCGACAGGGGGTATAAAAGAGGCAGCTGACGCCATTTTCTTCAGTCTTTCTTGCCGCGTGGTGCCCAAAGCAGAAGCAGTTCGCAAGTGCTGGTCGGCCGACTCCTGAGATTTTCAAATCGAATTTCAGACCAAAGTCTTCAGTAAAGCTAAGTACCCCGTTGGGGAACCTTTTTTTGCCTCAGTCCAATGTCAGAAACACGTTAATTGCATTTCTTGTGGGAAGCAAATACCTCATAAGGATTTTCATTCTTATTGTATCCCTTGCCTAGGCCCAGACCACAACGTCACAGGTTGTCGGTTTTGTGCTAGATTTAACAAACGAATTATTAAATGTCTGTTTGATATCGCCCGACATTATTTTGGTAAAAAATTTAATTATACCATGCCGTCGGAGCAACCGACGACCGGGATGCATAAAAAGTGCAAAGATAAGGACAGGCAGCCAAGACCCAAACCAGACACCGAGGCCGCTGCTAGGCCAGTTGCCAGTTATCCGGTTTTCAGTGAGGCACCTACGCAGCCCCTGATTACCGCTGTTTTAGAACCCCAGCCTGCATCCGACTCCCAAGCGGAGATTGCAGGGCCTCCAGAGCCTTTATCTTTAGGCCCTTCCGACTCCATGGCTGAAGGGGATTCCGGTGCAGTTGAAAGGCCGTCAGTTGCTGAAGGTGTCTTCAGACCGACTACACTTACTATTAAATCCTATGCAAAACTGAAAACTCCATTAAAAGTAAGTAAGCCTGTACAGCAGTCTCCAGTGCAAGGCCCCATGCCTAAGAAACAGATGCTTAAGATTGCCGAAGACTTAATTACCCTAATCAGGGGTTCCCATCCCCCACCTGACAAAAGACCTAGATAGGAGGACGACTACGCTTCCTCTGACCAGGTTTCCATTTCCTCAGATTCTTCTGAGGAACAGGAGTACTCTTTTCCCCCTAATGAAGACTCTGATGCTGAAGAGTCTATTCCTTCAGCATCTCCCCGAGAAGGCTACTCTTTTGTGGAAACTTTACATACCATGAGGGAACATTTCCACTGGGAAGGCCAGGATTACTCTGATTCTAAGAAAAGGCTCCGAGAGTTCCTCTTACTACCCCAAGCACAGACCCCTTGCTATTCCACCTGTGTTAGACATTGTGGATGATGTTTATTCAGAATCTAGCCTTAACCCAGATTCATTACCTCCTGCACCAGCCAAACCAGACAGATGCTACAGAGTTCTTGACTCTCATAAATTCCTATATAAAAGCCCTGTTGCTGACCCAGAAACCATTTCCCAGGGTCCCAAAGGGGGTTAAGGCCTCTATTGCTAAAAATCCTGTACCGCCTGAAAGGGATTCTAGAGCACTAGACAGATGGGGGAAAGAAAGTATATACCTCAGCTACTCTAGCTATGAGGGCCTTAAATTGCCAGTTTCACATGCTGAAATATCAACAATATTTGATGTCTCAATTAAAACAAAAAATGAGCACACATACAGAGCAGCCTGATTACAAGGAAATGCAAGATTTGTTGCATGCAGCAGAACAAGTGGGAAAACATACTTTGCAATGTGGATTTGATTCATTGGAAGCTTCTTGCAGAGCAGCTGTAACAGGGTCTGTCATTCGTAGACATGCTTGGTTAAAAGAACAAACTTTACCTGATCATGTTAAAGCAAAGTTATTGGATGCACCCTTACAACAGGATGTTTTATTTGGTGTGAAAGCAGAAGAGGTTTTAAAGAAAATGGAGGATAAGGCAAAATCTGTTCAGACGGTCAAGGATTTTTTACAGGTTCAACCCCCTCGTTTCAGCAGAAATTGGCCAACCAAAAACTGGTCCTTTCCAACTTCTGACAGATCACAGAGGGGCAAATACAGATGCCCAAGGGGCAGAGGTCAGCCACAAGGCTCTTACAAGCCACGACAATGGCGTGCCACAACCCAGAAAGGAGGAGAAGACAGGTCTCAAACTATCAGAAGACGATCACAATGACTTACCCCTCAGACTGCCAAGCAAATCACTCTTGGCAGCTCCCTTGGGAGGAAAACTTGCACTTTTTGCAGACAATTGGCACATCATCACAAAAGACAAATGGGTCCAAAATTTATAACTCAAGGATACAGGTTCCACTTTCACATTTTACCAAGGATAAAAGGAATGCCAAACCTGCCATCAAATCAATGGGCAGAGGCTCAAAGACAAATTACAGCACTCATGGACATGAGAGCCATTCAACAGGTTCCTACACAGGAGCAAGGACAAGGATTTTACTAAAGACTCTTTCTGGTTCCCCGAAAGTACAAAGCCTGGAGGCCCATTCTGGACCTTTCATTTCTAAACACATACCTGGAAGTACCCAAATTCAAGATGCTCACACTACAGCAACATCTTCCCATGCTGGGCAAGAAGGCTTGGCTAGTAACGTTAGACCTCAAGGAGGCATACCTGCATGTCCCTATCAGACAAAATTGCAGAAGGTACCTCCGATTTATAGCAGGTACAACTCATTACCAATTCTCTGCACTGCCCTTTGGCTTATGTACTGCGCCCAGGGTCTTCACAAAATGCCTGGCACCAGTAATTGCATACTGCAGACAAAGAGGAATCCAAATATAGCCATACCTGGACGACTGCATTATTCAAGCAGACAGCTAGGACATTCTTTTAAAACATCTGGCGTTTGTAAAAAAAAAAAAAAAAAAAAAAAAACCTACTAAGTTGCCTAAGGTACACAGTAAACGAAAAGAAGTCAAAACTAGTGCCCTCACAAGACATAATATTCCTGGGTGCCAGCTTAAATACAACGGCCCAGATGGCTTATCTCACGCTAGACAAGCAAGGACAACTAATTCAGTACTTCAAAATGATGGCAACAAAGACCTAACTCCCTGCAAGAAAAATTCTGCAGGCGTTGGGATTCATGGCATCTTGCATACCATATGCCAAACTGCATATGAGGAAATTACAATGGTACCTGAAAAGCGGTCAAGCCACAGCTTGGAAACAATAATATCACTAATTCCCTGCCTTCAACAGGAGTTTCTATAGTGGGCTCAGGCATGTCACCTCAGCAAGGGTCAGCCTTTCACCTTGCCCACAGCCAGGCAAACAATGACAACAGATGCATCGGATTACGCCTGGGGAGCACACATGGCAGGACACTGTATTCAGGGCAAATGGTCTGCAGATCAAATGCATCTCCACATCAGTCAAAAAGAGATGCTAGCTGTACAAAATGCCTTAACAGCTTTCAAGGACCTCCTACATCCAGGACAACTTCTAATAAAGACTGAGAACACCACAGTGATGTGGTACATAAACAAGGGGGCACACATTCCTACCCCCTATGCAGGCAAGCAAATTCCTTGTGGAACACAGCACTGACCTACCAAGTTCAACTAAAAGCACAATTCCTGCCAGAAAAGAAAAATACATTGGCAGACTAACTAAGCAGAAATATCACGGATCCTCAGGAGTGGAAACTAGACCCACAAGTATTCACAATGATAACTCAAAAATGGGGGAGCCCAGACATAGATCTGTTTGCATCCCCCCAAAACTACCAACTGCGAAAGTTTTGCAGAAGGACATACCACACACTAGCTTGGAAAGTGGACGCCCTCTCATTCAGTTGGAAAACAGTAACAGTGTATGCCTTTCCTCCGCTGCCTCTTCTGGCAAAGGTGCTGCTAAAAGCCAGATTAGAGAGGCCATAAATAATACTCATTGCTCCAGACTGGCCACGCCAACACTGGTATCCAATATTAAGGAACATGGCTCAAGGCCCACCATGGATTTTACCTCAGATTACTCACCTGCTGACTCAGCAAAACAATCAGATTCTACACAGCCAGCTTAAGACTTTAAATCTGGCTGCATGGCAGATTATCTAAACAACCAGTCAACACTTCTCTCTACAGCTGTTATGGATGTCATTCTGAAGGCCAGGAGACCCAGATTATCTAAACAACCAGTCAACACTTCTCTCTACAGCTGTTATGGATGTCATTCTGAAGGCCAGGAGACCCAGCATCAGAAAAACCTACTCAGACAAATGGAAAAGATTCTGCACCTGGAACCAGGCTAAAGGCCTAAATCCTCTTGTCCCAAATATTCCTCATATTCTGCAATATTTAACTGAGATGTTGTACAAAGGCCTTTCCTTTTCATCTGTAAAGATCCGCGCTTCAGCTATTTCAGCACGGATCCTCCTGTTTTTTCACATCCATTATTAAGACAGTACCTCAGAGGGGCTAAGAACATAAGACTGCCCCGAAGATCACGAACACCAACTTAGGACCCCAATTTTGTTTTGGAACAACTTAAACTACCGCCCTTCGAGCTAGCTTTTTCAGCTGATTTACAATTTTTATCATGGAAAACTGCCCTGCTGCTAGCAATAACTTCAGCACAAAGAGTCTCAGAGCTACAGGCCCTAATGGCAGTGGAGGCTTTCATCATTTTTCATCGACAGTCTCTTTATGAACTAACCCTTCCTTTATGCCAAAGGTAGTATCCAGTGTGGCTCTAAACCAAACCATTCATTTACCCACCTTTTATCCAAACCCCCAGAATAAAGGGGAAAGGCTCCTACACTCTTTGGACATTCACAGGAAATTACGTTTCTACTTGGATAAAACAAAGGTTTACAGAAAATCTGATCAGCTCTTTGTATCCTGTGCTGCAGGAGCTCAAGGAAGCCATATATCAAAACAGACCATTTCAAAATGGATAGGACATTGTATCCATTTCTGCTACACACACCATGGGAAAACCTGTACCTGGTAACATTAGGCCTCATTCCACCAGGGCTACAGCAACATCAGCAGCCTTCCTCAGAGGGGGTACCAACCAAGGATATTTTGGAAGCTGCAACTTGGAGCTCAGTGCACACCTTCACCAAGCACTACCACTTATCTCTATACTCAAAAAAAAAACAGAGCTGGCTTTGCCACCGCAGTTTTGCAGGGCCTACTAGCTTCTCCAAACCCTGTTTAGTACCAACCGCCCAGCCTTAGCTTTGGGATTCAACCCAAGTGTGATGACTGCAGCAGTGTAACACGATGAACATAGTACAGTTTTGTACCTACCATAAATGTGGATGTTCGAGTGTTCATACTGCTGCAGTCCAGGTTACCCTCCCAACTCCCCCTCTTTTTACCTGGGTTTTTATCTATAGCTCCCTGTTTATACAATCTCTAAGATGTATTTCTATATGGTGTATTTGCTTACAGCTGTAGCTGTTTTCTACTTATGTAATTTACTTAGGATTATGTATTGCCTTCCTATTTGGGGGCACCTGACATCTGGGGCAAAAAAAACTGAAGAAAATGGCGTTGGCTGCCTCTTTTATACCCCTGTTGCACTGACGTCAGGGAAGAAGCGACAGCAACCCACACCGGACTAAGACTTTGGTACTTGGGCCAACTGTCGGACCACCTGACGGCAGATAACCCAAGTGTGATGACTGCAGCAGTGTGAACACTCGAACATCTACATTTATGGTAGGTACAAAACTGTACTTTTTCTTTTCAGATTCCAGAAAAAAGGGATGCCTGTGGCAAAAACAACCCCTATCAAAGTGGTTATCTGATTGCATTACTTTCATTTACTCAGCTGCCAATTTACCTCTACAACAAAAAAATAAGGCTCATTTTACCAGAGCTGTGTCCACATCATCTCCTTTTTCATCTGGGCTACCATTGGACAATATTTGTGCAGCAGCCACTTGGTCAAAGCCTCATACCTTTATCACTCATTACAAAGTCTATACGGCCTCCAGGGACATGGCCTCCTTTGGTTCTACTGTCCTGAGAAACATACTCCCGTGAGCCACCCAAGGAAGATGGTGCTTGAAACGCTACCCATCCATAAGAATGAACGGCAAGATAGAACAACTTCACATAAAGAAGTTATGTACTCACCATAACGGTTCCATGTGAGTTGTTCATCTCGCCTTCATTCTTACTTCCCACCCGCCAACCCCCTCCAAGTTTTTTTTTTCGAGGGCCGAGATTCATGTTTTATCATGGTTGCTTTTTCTTTACTGTGGTATTTATCTTAAAAAGTGACAGAATGACATATGGTATTACTAGAGGCAGCAAACAAGATCTGAGGTAACTCGAGATGCATCATGGGATAGGGACTTGGCCTCGAGCTTTCTGAAGACGTTGAGCTTTGTAGTTGGCCGACTCAGAGCCGAGGATCAGCTCCAAACCCATCCGTAAGAATGAAGGCGAGATGAACAACTCACATGGAACGTCATGGTGAGTCCATAACTTCCTTTTATAACTCCTATGCCCAGGTATTACAGGAACTACCATTTGAAATCTGTCCCCTACTAATACAAAATGATGGGAAAGTAAGAAGGAGCAATGCAAGAAAAAATGAAAGGGAAAGTAAGAAGGAGCAATGCAAGAAAAAATGAAAGGGAGACCTGAAGAGGAAACTTTGTGGCCTTCAGGGCACTGCATCCCCTCCTGGGGATCAAAAATGACTACGTGGATTTTTCTCCCAATCCCCCTACAAAAACTCCCATTCAAACCTGTCGCCTCTATTGTCTGCATAAAGGATAAGAAAGAGTAACAGTGCTTAGAAAACTGGTAGAGTATCACAGAGGATGGCTAGGTCTGAGAGCTTTCAGGGTGTGTTTCTCTGCATTCTTTTTCAGTTTTACCACATTGTCATTAATTGCTGTACATTGTTTGTATTTATCTCTGGGCTGAGCCTGAAAATGGTTCAGGTGAATCGGTACACAAGCCCTGGTTTCTAAGTTGAAATAAAGTAAATAAAATGTGTTCAGCTGAAGAGAAATCAAAGATGTTAGGCACGTGCTTCTTCAGGTTTGGTGTGTGGGCGGGCGGGGTGCTATTGCAGCTCCGTTGACCTCCATGCTCTTTGGATTGGCTGCTGCGTCAGGGATTTTCCCCAAGTGTATGGCTACAGTGATTGCATATTGCAGAGCAAAGCTTATCCATACATAACTCTGTAGATGACTGGTTCATCCAGGCTCTACTCCAGGAGGGGACAGTGATGGCTGCTTTCAAAATCTCATTTTCCTTAGCATTCCAAATCAACCTTTACCTCTTCCTAAGTGTAGTGTTCCTCCAGATGTTCATCATGCTATGCTGCTGCAGTCATCACACTTGGGTTATCTGCCGTCAGGCGGTCCCACAGTCGGCCTGAATTCCAAAGCCTTGGTCCGGTTTCGGTTGTCGTCGCTTCTTCCCTGATGTTAGTGTGGCAGGGGTATAAAAGAGGCAGCCGACGCCATTTTCTTCAGTCTTTCTTGCCGTGCGGTAGCAGAAGCAGTTTGCAAGTGCCGGTCGGCCAGCTCCTGAGATTTTCGAACAGAATTTCAGCCGAAGTCTTCTATAAAGCTAAGTACCCCGTTGGGGAAACTTTTCTTGCCTCAGACCGATGTCAGACAAAGTTAATAATTGTATTTCTTGTGGGAAGCAAATACCTCATAAGGATTTTCATTCTTATTGTATTCCTTGCCTAGGCCCAGACCATGACGTTTCTGGTTGTCGGTTTTGCACTAGGTTCAATAAACGCACTATTAAGCTTCGGGCTGATACCGCCCAACATTATTTTGGCAGAAAATTCAACTACATTATGTCGTTGGAACCTTCGACTACCGCTATGTTTAAAAAACGCAAGGACAAAGACCGGCAGTCTAGACCTAGACCAGAAACCGAGGTATCGGTTAGGCCTGCCGCCGGATCTTTGGTACTCAGTGAGGCACCTACGCAGCCCCTGACTACCGCAGATTTAGAAAATACAACTACCTCTCAGTCAGAATCTACCGGGCCACTGGAGCCGGTTCCTCTTCAACTCGCGGACGCCAGCCCTGGCGGCGATCTGGAGACTATGGACAGGCCTTCGGTTTCAGAAGGCATTTTTAAACCGACTACTCTTTCCATTAAGTCATACGCTAAGCTTCCAAAGGTTAAGAAACAGAGTCCACAGACTCCCATATAGGCCCCTATGCCTAAAAAACAAATGCTCA
The DNA here is from genome assembly GCF_019279795.1 of Protopterus annectens. Taxonomy (NCBI): domain Eukaryota; kingdom Metazoa; phylum Chordata; order Ceratodontiformes; family Protopteridae; genus Protopterus; species Protopterus annectens. Next base: position 190,747,546 of record NC_056747.1, on the reverse strand, counting down.
AAATGGCGGAGGACCTGATTACCCTTATCAGAGGTTCCCAGCCCCCTCCTGACAAAAGGCCTAGACTGGAGGAAGATTTACCTCCTCCTGACCAGGAATCCATTTCCTCAGCAGACTCTGAAGAACAGGATTACCCCTTCCCTCCCCATGAAGACTCAGATGCTGAGGAGTCTATTCCCTGTGTTTCCCCCCCTGAAGACTTCTCTTTTGGGGAAACCCTGCACACCATGAGAGAGCATTTCCACTGGGAAGGACAAGATTACTCTGACTCCAAGAAAAGACTCCGTGAGTTTCTTCTTTTGCCTCAGCACAGACCCCTAGCCATTCCACCTGTTTTGGACATTCTGGATCCAGTCTAAATCCAGATTCCTTACCTCCAGCACCACCTAAACCTGACCGATACTATCGAGTCCCTGACTCTCACAAGTTTTTATATAAAAGCCCTGCTGCAGACCCAGAAACTATTTCCCAGGGTCCCAAAGGGGTTAAGGCCTCTACTGCTAAGAATCCACTAACTGCGGAAAGAGATTCCAGGGCATTAGAAGGATAGGGGAAAAAAGTGTATACTTCTGCCACTTTGACCAGGAGGGCATTAAACTGCCAATTCCACATGATTAAGTACCAGCAGTACTTGCTTAATCAGTTAAAACAGAAAATGATCCCTCAAACAGATCAACTAGATTTCAAAGGGATGCAAGATTTGTTGCATGCAGCAGAACAAGTGGGAAAACATACCTTGCAGTGTGGTTTTGATTCTTTGGAGGCCTCATGTAGAGCAGCAGTCACAGGGTCTGTAGTACGTAGACATGCTTGGCTAAAAGAGCAGACCTTACCAGAACATGTCAAAGCAAAGTTACTGGATGCTCCACTGCAAAAGGATGTGTTATTTGGTGTCAAAGCAGAGGAAATTTTAAAGAGAAGATGGAAGAAAAGGCAAAACCAATTCAAACAATTAAAGATTTTTTACAGGTACAATCTCCTCGCTTCAGCAGAAACTGGCCATCAAAAAACTGGTCCTTTCCTGCTTCAGACAGACCCCAAAGGGGCAGGTACAGACACCCTAGGGGCAGAGGCCAGGCACAGGGTACCTTCAGGCCTAGACAATGGCAAACAACAACTCAAAGAGGGGGAGACGACAGATCTCAACCTTTCAGAAAACAAACTCAATGACTTTCCTCTTCGTCTGCCAAGCATAATTGCCCAGGCAGCAGCTCTAGGAGGAAAACTGGCTCTTTTCCCACAAAACTGGCACATCATAACAAAGGACAAATGGGTTCTGGATATTATTACCCGAGGCTACAGATTTCATTTTCACACCTTACCACGGATGAGAGGCATGCCAAATCTGCCAACAAACCAATGGGCAGAGGCACAAAAACAAATTTCAGCTCTCATGAACATGAAAGCAATTCAAAAGGTACCTGCAAAAGAGCAAGGTCAAGGATTTTACTCAAGACTATTTCTAGTACCAAGAAAGGACAAAGCCTGGAGACCCATCTTAGACCTTTCAGTTCTAAACACTTACCTGGAAATTCCCAAATTCAAAATGCTCACACTACAGCAGCTTCTTCCCATGCTGGTAACGTTGGACCTCCAAGAGGCATACCTGCATGTCCCTATCAGACAAGATTGCAGAAGATACCTCAGATTTTTAGCAGGCACAACACATTATCAATTCTCTGCATTGCCCTTTGGCTTATCTACTGCGCCCAAAGTATTCACGAAATGCCTGGCATCAGTAATTGCATACTGCAGACAGCGAGGAATACAAATTTATCCATATCTGGACGACTGCCTGATCCAAGCGGACAGCAAAGACATCCTACTACAGCATCTGGCATTTGTGACAGTTTTGACTTCTTTTTGTTTACTGTGTACCCTAGGCAACTTATCAACTTTAATACCCCTCACAAGAAATAATTTTCCTGGGTGCCAGCTTGAATACAACGACCCAGATGGCTTACCTCATGCCAGACAAGCAAAAACAACTGGCTCAGTACTTCAACAACATGGCAACTTCTACCCAGCTCACTGCAAGGAAATTCCTGCAGGCATTGGGGTACATGGCATCATGCATTCAACTAATTGCATATGCAAGGCTACATATGAGAACTACAATGTTGCCTAAAAAAGTGTATGGTCCCAGCACAGACACAGCCTCGAAGCAACTATAACTCTCATTCCCTGCCTTCAAAAAGAGTTTCTATGGTGGGCTCAAGCATGCCAAGCAAACAAGGGCCTTCCTTTTGTCTCGTCTCCACCAAACCAAACCTTGGCAACAGATTCATCAGATTACGCCTGGGGTGCACACATGGCAGGACAATGCATACAGGGCAAATGGTCTGCAAACCAAAGGCAGCTACACATCAATCAAAAGGAGATGCTAGCTGTAAAAAATGCACTAACAGCCTTCAAGGACCTTTTGCATCCAGGACAACTTCTAATAAGGACGGACAACACCACAGTTATGTGGTACATAAACAGACAAGGAGGGACGCACTCCTACCCACTATGCAGACAGGCAATGGACTTGTGGAACACAGCATTAACTTACCAAGTACAACTGCAAGCACAATTCCTGCCAGGAAAAGAAAACATTTTGGCAGACAAATTAAGCAGAAATTTGACAGACCCTCACGAGTGGAGATTACACCCACAAGTATTCTCAATGATAACTCAAAGGTGGGGACCGCCAGACATAGATCTGTTTGCCTCAACCAACAACTGCCAGCTACAAAAATTTTGCACAAGGACTTACCATCCCCTGGCCTGGAAAGTGGATGCCCTATCATTCAGTTGGACAGCATTGTCAGTGTACGCCTTCCCACCTCTGCCTCTACTCTCCCAGGTATTACTGAAAACTAGATCGGAGAGACCACAGATGATCCTCATTGTCCCGGACTGGCCACGTCAACACTGGTACCCACTACTACGAAACTGGTCTCTCAGCCTTCCATGGATCTTACCTCAATTCCCTCTGCTGTTAACCCAACAGAACTCAGATACTTCACAGTCAGCCAAGGACCTTAAATCTAGCTGCATGGAAAATACCTTAAATTATCAAACAACACTTCTCTCAAAGGACGTCCAGAATGTCATTTTGGAGGCCAGGAGGCCCAGCACCAGAAAAACTTACTCAGACAAATGGAAAAGATTTTGTGTATGGAACCAGGCCAGAAGCCTAAATCCTGGTATCCCAAATATTTCGCACATACTCCAATATCTAACTGAGCTGCTACACAAAGAACTTTCCTTCTCATCCATAAAGATCCACGCTTCAGCCATTTCAGCTCAATATGATACGGTTCCACCCATTTTCTCTCATCCTTTGCTAAGGCAGTTTCTCAGAGGGGCAAAAAATATAAGACCCCCCAGAAAACCACCTACTCCAACTTGGGATCTAAATTTTGTTCTGGAAAAGTTAACTCTTCCTCCTTTCGAACCAGCCTTTTCAGCAGAGCTTCAATACTTGTCATGGAAGACAGCCCTGCTGCTAGCTATCACCTCAACTCGCAGAGTCTCAGAACTGCAGGCCCTTATGGCAGTGGAACCTTTCATCATTTTCCATCAGGTTAGAGTATCTTTACGTACCAACCCTTCTTTCATGCCAAAGGTAGTATCCATTGTGGCTCTCAATCAGACCATACACTTGCCCACCTTTTATCCAAACCCACAGAATAAAGGAGAAAGACTCCTTCACTCTTTGGACATTCACAGACAGCTATGTTACTATTTGGACAGGACAAAGGCCTTCAGAAAATCTGACCAACTCCTTGTATCCTATGCACCAGGCTCAGAAGGAAAGGCTATTTCAAAGCAGACCATCTCCAAATGGATAGCACATTGCATCCGCTTTTGCTACTCACACCACGGGAAAGCAGTGCCTGTTAGTATTAGGTCTCACTCTACCAGGGTACAGCAACCTCAGCAGCCTTCTGCCGAGGAGTCCCAACCAAGGACATTCTGGAGGCAGCTACCTGGAGTTCAGTGCACACCTTCACCAAGCATTACCACCTTCCCCTGTACTCAAAAACCAGAGCTGGGTTTGCCACTGCAATTCTGCAGGGCATCTTAGCTGCACCCTAACCCAGTTTAGCTCCTACCACCCAACCATAGCTTTGGGACTCTACCCAAGTGTGATGACTGCAGCAGCATAGCACGATGAACATAGTACAGTTTTGTACCTACCATAAATGTAGATGTTCGAGTGGTTATGCTGCTGCAGTCCAGGTTACCCTCCCTCCATCCCCTCTTTCTAACAAGGCCTTTTCTTATACCTCCATTTTCTAACAAGGCCTTTTCTTATACCTCCATGTACTTCAACCTTTGGGATGCATGTCTATATGGTGTATTTGCTTACAACTAGTACCATTGTTTTGCACTAAGGTATATTTTGCAGGCTTCTTATTTTGCCTTCTTAGTTTGGGGGCACCTGACAGCTGGGGCAAGAAAAACTGAAGAAAATGGCGTTGGCTGCCTCTTTTATACCCCTGCCGCACTGACATCGGGGAAGAAGCGACGACCGACGCCGGACCAAGGCTTTGGAATTCAGGCCGACTGCGGGACCGCCTGAAGGCAGATAACCCAAGTGTGATGACTGCAGCAGCATAACCACTCGAACATCAACATTTATGGTAGGTACAAAACTGTACTTTACTGCAGCAACTCAGTAGTGTAAACATTTTCTGTAAGGGATTTGGTCACATTGACTAATATTGATGCAACAGCCTGACTCCATGTCAAAATGGAATTATCTGACTTCTGGACTCCTGAAGCCAGAGGGCCTGTGTGCCGAAACAGGAATATTGATGCACAACACCCAGAAGATGCAAAGAGTGCAAGTGTCTCGACCAGGGAATGTTTCAGGACACTAGGGTACATAGCCTTCACTAATACAGCTAGTCCTTTTGGCCAAGGTGGACACATAAGCAGTCCATTTGTACCAAAGGCTCACTTGGAGTGAACATGCTCACTCCCTGGACCTGATTCCTGTTGTGCCCTGTATTTCCAAGGTGCTATAGTGGTAGTCTATCCAAATTCTACAGAACCTGGTGATGCTTTTAATTTAAGAATTCTGCAATCTTTTAATTTAGGAATCCTGAAATCAGACCCTAACCACATGTTCTCCTGATGTAGCTTGAGGGTCACGCTCAGGAAACTTCAAAGATTAAGGAGTCTGGAATATAACCCGAATGAAGCACGTAGATGTGAAAAGACAGTGGTCCTAAATCAAGCTCTGAAGGTTTTCAAACCTATGTGGAAAGGGGGGGGGGTTGTTAAAGGACAAGACTACTATGATGTGGTAGATTAGTAAACAAGGGGAGACTTGATGTTCATCGTGTTTCACTGTTGCAGTCATTCCACTTGTGTTATCCTGTTGGCAAGTGACCCGCAGTTGGCCAGAGTTCCAAAGTCTAGGTCCGGCGTCTGTTGCTGTCGCCTCTTCCCTGACATCAGTGTGCCAGGGGTATAAAAGATGCAACCGACGCCATTTTCCCCAGTCTTTCTTGCCACGCGGTGTCCAAAGCAAAAGCAGTTCGCAAGTGCCGGTCAGCAGACTCCTGAGATTTTCAAAATTGTGTTTCAGAACCAAAGTCTTCAATAAAGCTAAGTACCCTGTTGGGGAAACTTTTTCTTGCTCCAGACCAATGTCAGTAAAAGTTAATTGTATTTCTTGTAGGAAGCAAATACCTCATAAGGACTTTCACTCTTACTGTATTCCTTGCCTAGGCCCTGACCACAACATTACTAGTTGTCGGTTTTGTGCTAGATTCAACAAACGCACTAGTAAGCGTCTGTTTGATTTTGCTTTACATTACTTTGGCCGAAGGTTTAACTACATAATGCCGTCAGAACAACCAATGACCGGAATTTATAAAAAGCGCAAAGACAAAGAAAAGGACAAGCATCCGAGGTCCAAAACCAATGACGAAGCCTCTTCTAGGCCAGTCGCCGGTTCTCAGTGAGGTGCTTTCGCAGCCCCTGACACCCGCTACCTCAGAGCCACAGGCTGTTTCTGACACTCGCGTGGAGATATCTAGGCCTGTGGAAACTCAAGGTATTGGCTTGCGGAAACTATTCCCTCAGATGGGTCCAGAGCTGCTGAGCAGGTATCGGCTTCTGAGGGTGTTTTCAGACCTTCACAACTTACTATTAAGTCCACTACAGCAGCCAAGGCAAAGTCAAAAAACACCATTAAAGACAAGAAAACAAGTACAGCATTCTCCTGAACAGTCAACTATGCCAAAGAAACAGATGCTTAAAATGGCCGAAGACTTAATTACTTTGATCAGGGGTTCCCATCCCCTTCCTGATAAAAGGCCTAGGCAAGACACTGATTATGATTCCTCTGACCAGGTTTCTATTTCCTTTGATTCCTCTTCAGATCAGGGATATTCTCTTCTTCCCTATGAGGACTCTGATGCAGAAGAATCTATACCTTCAGCCTCTCCGCCTGAGGATTATTCTTTTGGGGAAACCCTGCACACCATGAGGGAGCATTTCCATTGGGAGAGTCAGGATTACTCAGAATCCAAGAAAAGGCTCAGAGACTTACTTTTATTGTCTCAGCACAGGCCCCTGGCTATTCCCCCTGTGCTTGATGTTGTGGATGTAGTTTTCTCTGAATCAAGTCTGTCTCCTGATTCTTTGCCCCCTGCACCAGTTAAGCCAGACAGGTACTGCAGGGTCCCTGACTCTCATAAATGTCTTTACAAAAACCCTGCTGTGGACCCAGAAACCATTTCTCAGGGTCCCAAAGGGGTTAAGGCTTCCACTGCTCAAAACCCTGTCCCCTCTGATAGGGATTCAAGAGCTATGGACAGATGGGGGAAAAAGTTTACACTTCTGCTACTTTAGCTGTAAGAGCTTTAAACTGTCAGTTTCACATGCTTAAATACCAACAGTACCTCATGTCGTTGTTAAAACAGAAAATGGTTTCAAATACAAAAGGTCCTGATAGTAAGGACATGCAGGATTTATTGCATGCAGCTGAACAAGTGGGAAAGCCTACTCTGCAATGTGGTTTTGATTCATTAGAGGCTTCTTGTAGAGCTGCAGTTACAGGCTCTGTCATTCGAAGGCATGCTTGGCTGAAAGAACAAAGTTTACCTAAAATGTTAAAGTAAAATTGTTGGATGCTCCACTACAACATGATACTTTGGTGTTAAGGCAGACGAGGTGTTAAAGAAAATGGAGGATAAAGCAAAATCAATGCAGACAGTAAAGGATTTCTTACAGGTTCAATCACCTAGGTTTAGCAGAAACTGGCCCTCAAAAAATTGGTCCCTTCCAGTGTCAGACAGGCCACAGAGGCAGATACAGACGCCCAAGAGGCAGATCTCAGCCCCAAGGCTCCTATAGACCTAAACAATGGGGTGCTTCAGCCCTCAAAGGAAGAGAAGACAAGTCACAACCTTCTAGTAAACAGTCCCAATGACTTCCCTCTACAAATGCCGAACACTTACCTTTTGGCAGAACCCCTAGGGGGAAAGCTAGCACTTTTCTCACAGAATTGGCACATTATCACCCAGGACAAATGGGTACTGAATATTGTTTCTCAGGGTTACAGGTTCCACTTTCACACCCTTCCAAAATCAAAAGGTATGCCGGACCTGCCACAAAACCAATGGGCAGAGACACAAAAACAAATTGCTGCTCTCATGGACATGGCAGCTATTCAGAGAGTACCACAGCAAGGACAAGGATTTTACTCAAGACTTTTCCTAGTACCCAGAAAGGACAAAGCCTGGAGACCAATACTGGACTTGTCAAACCTAAACACTTTCCTGGATGTTCCAAATTCAAAATGTTAACACTGCAGCAACTTCTACCCATGCTGGGCAAGAAGGCTTGGCTAGTTACTTTGGACCTCAAGGAGGCATACCTGCATGTCCCAATCAGACAATCTTGCAGAACATACCTCAGATTCATCGCTGGCTCAATGCATTACAAATTCTCTGCATTGCCCATTGGCTTATCTACTGTGCCCAGGGTCTTCACAAAATGCCTGGCACCAGTAATTGTATTTTGCAGACAAAGAGGAATTCAAATATATCCCTACTTGGACGACTGCCTTATTCAAGCAGAGAGCAAGGACATTCTTCTAAAGCATCTGGCATTTGTAAAAAGATTACTAATTTGCCTAGGGTACACAGTAAATGAAAAGAAATCAAAACTAGTGCCCTCTCAAGAGATAATATTCATGGGTGCAAGCTTAAATACAACTGCCCAGATGGCTTATCTCACGCCAGACAAGCAAAGGCAACTGACTCATTACTTTCAAATGATGGCAACAAAGACCCAGCTCCCTGCAAGAAAAAGTCTGCACACCCTGAGCTTCATGGCATCCTGCATTCTACTAATTCCATATGCAAGACTACATATGAGGAAACTACAGTGGTATCTAAAAAGTGTTTGGACTCAACATTGCCACAGCTTGGAAACAATAATAACTTTAATTCCCTGCCTACAACAGGAGTTTCGATGGTGGTCCCAGGCCTGTCACCACAACAAGGGACAGCCTTTCACCTTGCCCACAGCCAGGCAGAGACAATAACGGATGCATCGGATTATGCCTGGGGGGCACATTTGGCAGGAAAATGTATTCAGGGCACATGGCCCAAGGAACAAATGCATCTTCACATCAATCAAAAAGAGATGCTAGCTGTACAGAATGCCCTGACCGCTTTCAAGGACCTATTACATCCAGGACAACTACTAATAAAGACGGACAATACCACAGTTATGTGGTACATAAACAAGCAAGGGGGCACACATTCCTACCCCCTCTGCAGGCAAGCCATGACTTTGTGGAACACAGCACTGACCTATCAAGTACATCTGCAGGCACAATTCCTGCCAGGAATGAAAAATACACTGGCAGACTAAGCAGAAATCTCATGGATCCTCATGAATGGAAACTAAATCCACAGGTGTTCAGCCTGATAACAAGGAAATGGGAATGCCCAGACATAGATCTTTTTGCCTCCCCTCACAACTGCCAACTACAGAAATTTAGTACGAGAACTTATCACTCACAAGCATGGAAAGTGGATGCTCTTTCATTCAGCTGGAAAACCCTGACAGTTTATGCCTTCCCTCCATTGCCTCTTCTTCCCAAGGTGTTCCTAAAAGTCAGCAAGAGAGGCCAAAAATGATCTTGATTGCCCCAGACTGGCCACCCCAGCACTGGTACCCAATCCTAAAGAGCTTGTCTCAAGGCCCAGCCTGGCCTTTACCTCAAATTCCTCATCTTCTGACTCAACAAAACAATCAGATTCTGCACAGTCAACTCAGAACCTTAAATCTGGCAGCATGGCAGATAATGTAGCCACTCGGACCGAACCTCTCTCTAAAGCTGTTATGGGTGTCCTTTTAGAAGCCAGGAGGCCCAGCACTAGGAAATCTTGTGCAGAAAAATGGAAGAGATTCTGTGCTTGGAACCAGGCACAAGGGCTCGAACCACTTGTTCCAAATATAACTCAGATTGTACAATACCTAACTGAGATGCTGGACAAAGGCCTATCCTTCTCATCAATTAAAATCCATGCCTCTGCCATTTCAGCTCATTACAATACGGAACCTCCTATTTTTTCACATCCACTACTAAAGCAGTACCTCAGAGGGGCAAAAAACATAAGACCCCCAAGGAGAGCACCAGTTCCTACTTGGGATCTCCATTTCATTTTAGAAAAGATTACACTGCCTCCTTTTGAGCCAGCCAGCACAGCTGATATAAAATTCTTATGGAAAACTGCTCTGCTCCTAGCAATAACTTCAGCAAGAAGAGTCTCAGAGTTACAGGCATTAATGGCAGTGGAACCTTTCATAATTTTTCACCAGGACAGGGTCTCTCTTAGGACAAACACAACATTCATGCCGAAGGTGGTTTCTAATGTGGCTGTTGACCAAACCATTCATCTACTAACTTTCTGTCCAAATCCCCAGAATAAAGGGGAGAGACTTCTGCACGCTTTGGACATACACAGACCGCTACGATTCTACTTGGGCAAAACAAAAGCTTTCAGGAAAAACTGAGCAACTGTTTGTAGCCTACGCTGCAGGATCACAAGGAAAGCCTATCTAAAAGCAGACAGTTTCAAAATGGGTAGGACACTGCATTCGCTTCTGTTATGCACAACATGGCAAATCAGTGCCTAAGGGCATTAGGCCACATTCTACCAGAGCAGCAGCCACTTCAGCAGCCTTTCTCAGAGGAGTACCAACCAAAGACATTTTAGAAGCTGCAACCTGGAGTTCAGTGCACACTTTCTCCAAGCACTACCACTTACCTCTCTTCTCTATATCCAGAGCAGGCTTTGCCACTGCAGTTCTACAGGGGCCTGGTAGCCTCTCCTAATCCTCTTTAGACCCAGTCGCCCAACCTCAGCTTTGGGATTCAATCCAAGTGTAATGACTGCAACAGTGAAACACGATGAACGTAGTACAGTTGTGTACCTACAATACATGTAGATGTTCGAGTGTATTCACTGTTGCAGTCCAGGTTACCCACCCACCATCCCCCTTTTCTTTGCTGGGACTTCTCTGTACTTCTCATCTCTATACAACCTATGTGATGTATTTGCTTGTAGATGAAGGAAATGTTTATATTAGTACATGCATGCTTTTTGGCATAATTTTATTTTTTCCAGCCTTCCTATCTGGGGCACCTGACATCTGGGGCAAGAAAAACTGAAGAAAATGGCGTCTGTTGCATCTTTTATACTCCTGGCACACTGACGTCAGGGAAGAGGCGACAGCAACCGACGCCGGACGTAGACTTTGGAACTCTGGCCGACTTCAGGTCACCTGCCAGCAGGATAACCCAAGTGTAATGACTGCAACATTGAATACACTCGAACATCTACATTTATGGTAGGTACACAACTGTACTTTTCATACTCCTTGAGTAGGCTATCCTTGACTGTTTTGGAGATGGCCCTACAGGCACATATGACCCCAAAGAGAGTTTCCATCCCATGGTGGTTGAATCCTGTGGCATTCCAGCTGTGGATCGCTGTGAATGGATGTTACACAGGGTGTTTTCTTTCACTTCCGGCACAAGTAGGGTGACCTAGAGATGGACTTGTTTGGAACTACTGGGAAGGCTGTGTTCCAGAGCACAAGAGACTGGAGATGTTGATGCCTTCTCTGTACTTCCCTGGGAGAACTCTCTAAGTAATCAAGGAGAGGGCCAAAAATGCTCTTATTTGACCCATGCAGCTCTGATTCTCCCTTCCCATGCAGCTGTCCAGGAAGTGAAAACTTGTATATGCTGTTTTTATCCCAGAACAAGGAGGGCTTTAAGAAACCCCAGCATGGAGACAATGAAGCTCACTGCTTGGATGATTTAGTCCCTTTGCTCTAAAGGCACCAGTTTGAGGATATACTAACTGTATTTAAGGAGATGTGGAAGCCTGTCGCAAGGAGTGGACAAAGTTTTTCTCTGTGTAGTAAATAGAATCTGGCACTGCACAACAGCAGTGTCCTTCGCTTGTCAAACTTAATTCAGCTGTCTGTTTTAGGCCGGGCTTGCACCTCTATAGAAATATACCCCCCCCCCCCCCATCTCTCTCTACTTATGGATCCCCCCCATTAGCAAGCCTGCAACTGTTTAACACTTCCTTTAAGGACTTTTGCATCTGAGACCTCTCAGAAAAATACTGGCTACTTCCACTTCTTGTTTTATGTCCTCGAAAAAAAACAACCCTGTTGCCATTTGAGCTTACTTTAACAGCTTCCCTCTTTAATACTGAACCTGAAGAACTGCATTATTGTGTGTGATGTCTGTTTGGAAATTCAGAATTGCTTTGCCTCTGATGCTGAGAGTCCTTCCTAGCGTTGCCTTTGGGTTCTGAGAACCCCTTTTTATGCCTATAGTAGTCAGACTTTTCCATTAACCATGTTTCCAGTTGCCTCTTTTCTTTCTGGAATTTCCAGACCAAATGTGAAAGGTGCCTACCGTCCCTAGGCATGCTCATGGAGCTTAGCTGCTGTCCTCATAAAAACAAAATCATCAGG